>NC_143587.1:74691845-74994875 GCF_048544385.1 Mastigoproctus giganteus | reverse complement strand
GTGTGGAATTCCTACAGGAAAATTTACTTGGAAAAAATTCAGAGCTATCCACAGTAACTTCGTATGATACCACTCCTCCAGTGATCCTCAATTCTACAACTCATATTACTATCCATCTCTCATATTATTATTAGTCACCATTGTATTTACTTTCACCTCAAAACTCTTGAGGTAAGAATTAACCTTAGCTAATCTGAAGTTTCTTCATAAAATTCTCTTTGGGATTCTTCGATACTACTGAAAATGATTAACTTTCATGTCCTTCATAGGACAACCAAACATCAGCAGATTTACTCTAATCAGTAAAGAGTACCTTAAATAAAGATTTTGTGATTGTAAATTTTAGAAATTGTGTTGATCCTTAAGTTTTGCACACCAGTGTAGTACTTGTCAAAAGGACAGTCAACATGGAAAGAGGTTACAGCAACGAAGAGTATGCGGACATGCACTTCATATATGGTAAAGCCAACGACAGTGCGCTCGAGGCTGCACGGTTGTACAAGAAGCATTTCCCCTCCGAAGGCAGTCCAACAGACGCACATTCATCAGGGTACATCAACGCCTTAGAGAACATGGGCGCTTTGCACATGGAGCACGAGCAGGTAGGCCCAGAAGCATAACACCTGATGTAGAGGAAAGGGTGTTAGAAAGAATATTCAAATTATTATATTATATTATGGCCACCCATAATTTCTTACATATACCCATATATGTATCATGACTGTAAATTGCGTGTGTTCTCTGGTCTATTTTCCAGAGAACCTTGCTATCTACGCCTGAGATCGACTATGTTAGAAAGAATAAAAAAAAAAAAAAAAAAAACTATTATATTTAGGCCACCCGAATAATTAAATTCATCTGCCGTGCTGTGTTTTATGTCTCTTAATTAATTGATTGTATTCTATGGTCGATTTGTCTGTTTGCTGGACGGAAAACCAGTTTCTGGGGAAAAAAAAAACTTGCTATCTACGCCTGAGACCGACTAACTCAGCCACGGAGTGAAAAAAAGCCCACTAAAGTTCCTCGCGTCATCGACGGGGTTCGAACCCGAGCCTTTTCTACCCAGGTGGGGAGGACGGTGACGATACCACTGTGCTACCCGCGCAGACTGTTAGAAAGAATAGAACAAAATCCAGGAATTTCGACAAGGAGGGTTGCTCTGCAGGAGCGTGTACTGAGTCATAGCAGTGTGTGCCGAATTTTACATCGCCAATTACTGTACTCCTACCATATCCAGCGTGTACAAGGTCTCAGCAATACAGACTACCCTCCCAGAGTGTACTTCTGCCAGTGAATGCAGAACAGTGTGTCCAGAACTCCCAATTTTTAAACATTTTGTTCACTGACGAAGCTGGGTTTACTCGTGATGGTATTTTTAATTTTCATAACTATCAAGTTTGGTCCGACGAAAATCCTAATGCAATTTACGAGTCACGACATCAGCAACGCTTCTCATTGAATTTCTGGGGAGAACTACTAGGAGACCATCTAATTGGACCACACTTTCTGCCAAACAGGCTAACAGGAGAGCTGTACCTTCATTTCCTGCAGAATGTTCTTCCAGACCTCCTTGATGATGATGATGATGATGTTCCACTTCAGCAACGCCAGAACATGTGGTTTATGCATGATTGTGCACCGGCACATTTTGCTCGAGTTGTGACTCGGTATCCAACTAGAAGGTATAGTCAACGGTGGATAGGTAGGGGTGGGCCTGTAAGGTGGCCTCCCAGATTACCAGACTTAAATCCTATGAATTTTTGTATCTGGGGTCATGTAAAAAGCTTGGTCTACACTTCAGACATTAACACAGTTGAGGAATTGCAGCGTCCGGTTGAAGGAACCTTTCAGCAAATTAGAAATGACAAAAAATGCCTGAGAGGATTCGCAACTCAATGCAGAGAAGACTACAAGGCTGCGTACGGTTCAGCATTTTGAACACCTTTTGTAACGTCCTGTAACATCTGTAAAATCCTGCGGTGTTGAAACCAAAAATGTATTATCTTATGTTTAATAACACCACCCTAAGCAAAGGTTTCACAGCTTTTTTGTTAAACTAGTGCTCTCATAGTCAGTGGCGGATCTTAACAAAAAATGTGCATTATCTCGAAAACGGTTCATTTGCGGCCCGATATTCACTCGGACATTTTTGCTTATTTTAGTTTGTACTTTTCACCTTTAAATTATTGACCATCATTTTTGAAACACCCTGTATAATAATACTGCTATTTGATATATTTTTTTTCTACAATATATCCTTGGATTCACGGGACCAACAGATGTGCGAATGTATCCTCAATTCACAGAGGGGATCAAAGGGTGACATGAGTAAATACAGGCCTGTTTACGTGACTTCTGTTCCAGGGAAAATAATGGAGTCACTGGTTAAAGAAACAATGTGGGACCATCTATATAGGAATACAGTTTTATTGCAGTCACAGCGTGGAACAGTTAAATGACAATTTTGTCGAACCAACCTGATTGGATACTGTGATGCAGTAAAAAAGGAACTGCACATAAATAAACTGGAATACTTTCAAGCAATAAGGAGGTAAGTTCCGACATATAAGGTATTCCAATTTTTTTTTCTTTATGTCAATTTACTTTCGGAACTTAAAGTTAGCCAATATTTTTTCAGTCAAAGAAACTGTAAGCAAAAAGTAATTGGAGATTGCAGAAAAGCTTCTGATACTATTGCACGTGAAAGATTTATATACTCGTACAAATTGGAGCCTCATACAAAGTGGAGCAGTGTGGCATTAGAGGTAGATTACTACTATGGATAAAGGGATGATTGAGTGGAAGAAGACAGAATGGTTATCAGTGGGCACTGCTCTTCTTGGACTATGTTATTAACGAAGGCTCCCATAATAACAGTGTTGTTTCCTATATTTATTAATGATATTGATGAATGTATATGAGGCTGAATGTCTAAGTTTGCGATGATAAAAGTTGGCAGAGTGGTTAATGACAGTAACCAGGGTACGTTACTGCAACTAGATTTAGAACAATTAAATAGATGGGCTAAGAAGTGGCAATTGAAGTTTAATGTGACAAATGCAAGGTACTTCATATGAGGAGCAGTAATCCCAGATTAACGTACCATTTGTGTGGTACCATATCAGGGCAGAAGAAAATGACAGTGAGTTGGGGGTAATTGTGCAGTCAGGTATGAAGTTCTCTAAACAATACAGACAGGCTGCCAGGGCGACTCATGGGATTTTTGTCAATGATATAGAGGAATTTTGCCAACAGGGATAGGGAGGTGATTATTCCACTGTATAAGACAATAATTAAGTTACCTTGAGTAATACAGGCCTGAGAGCCTCAAAGAGTGCTCTTACCAATAAAGGCTTCAGTTCTGCAAATTGCAGCATCTGGAGACTAGGCACCCAAGGAGATCTAATTGAAGTGTTTAATGCCTGAATAGACTGAATTAGCTCTATGGTAATGGCGTCCTTCCTCTTATATACAGACTATAGAAGAGGTGGTATAAATTCAAATTGAGGAAGGATGGTTGCAAGATATATGTGCGGAAATTTGTCTTCAGCAAAGGGGTAATTGATTGCTGGAACAAACTTCCATCTGGTGTTGTAGAAGTGGATAGGTTGAAGAAATTCAAGGAAGAACTAAACAAACTATTAGAGGGTATGGAGGGGCAATATGGGAAGTGTTATTTTTTGATTGATGCTGTATAAGCTTGCTTTTTGCATCGTTTGATATTACTAGTATTAACTCTAAATCATTATATATGTTTTAGAGGGACAGAGCCGTTTCCCTTCCTCCGTCTTCATTAGCCCTTACGCTTTGTTAGTTCTTGCTCTGATAACTATGGCTTTGTCTCTGGCTGAAAGCAAATTTCCGCACATCTATTCTGCAGCCATCTTTTCCCAATTTAAATCTACGTCCTCGTGTGATCTGATTGTGTGTATCATCTGAGAACGAGAGTAAGGATACCATCAACATTTAATTTACTCAATTCAGTTAAAGCCTTAAAAGAGTCAGTGAGATCTCCTTGCAGATGCCTAGTTTCGAGTCTCTGCAATTTTTGATCTCAGGGGGAGGGAGTAGGGCCCTACCCGTGAGTTATTCTGCATTTTTCAACCTGCACTCATCCAAATCGCTCGCTGAACACACTCTTTGCATAGGCATTTTACCCATAGAATAATATGGCCTTAGGTGATAATGCGCTATATAAATGACAATAATAACAGCAACAATACCCTTTTTGTGCTAATTTCTTTGTTGTTGTTGTTGCTCTTCTTCTTCTCCTTTTTTATCCTTTCCAACAGAATTATAATTTTCCTAAAATGAGGCTTCTAAACCTGTATGAAGTACTCAAGATGCGACTTAACTGTTGCCTTACAACAGGATAATTACCTCTTTGTCCCTGCTGGCAAAATTTCTGTATTCCATTGGTAGAACCCCTTATTAATGGACACACTAAGTACTAGCGATAACAACACAGATTTTCCATAACACAAATAGTTTACAATTTATGTACCAATTACTTACATTGCTGAAACTTGGGCATCAGCTTCGCTAGTAGATTAAAACACATCTTTACTGCCGGGTACTGGCTCTTCAAATGAGCAACTAGAAAGCATAACCGTCCATCCCTGCTTCATGCTACAACTTATGCTATAGAGTTACACAGCCAATGGTTTCCAGCTCTAATACAGAAACAACCTCATCATCCCATAGAATCGCCTTCATTCATCAGAGGGACTTCGCCAAATGCTACAGTAACTACAAAATCTGGATTTCAACTTTAGAAAATTAGTTATTGATCGAATTTAACTTGTCACAATTCTTTTCTCTGCAAAGTAACTCCTAAAGAATTAAGGTCGATCAGGGACTAAAGTCGCTCATCCGCAAGTATGGAATTATTTAAAGAGCTAGAACTTCAAACCGTTCTAGAGATGTTCTAGAAACTTCTAATCATCTAGGGATGTAGACCTTATAACCATCTAAGGATAAAGAACTTCTGACCAATCTAGTTGCCCTTCTTTGGGCCATCTCTAGAAGTTCTACATACCCTTTTTGGTGAGGCCCCTCAAGATCTAAATACAATAGTCAATGTGGCTAAAATGGTATAGAGTCCCACAGAATGACATCGTCACTTTTTTTTGAACCGCTACCATGTGTGCCTGTATCAGTTCTCGTGGGTCCTGTGTGAACTGTCGATGTTTATCATATTCTGAGTGTAAATTAATTTATTTGATTTACAAATGTAACCATTTTTCTTACGTGGATATCTCTTTCTATCTACCATGGCATTTAAATGAAGATTAGCAAAAAATTACAATCTACTTCTAAGTGTCAGTGTTATTAAAAGTATTAAAACAGGAATCGCCGTAATCTAAAAATATAATTCATTAAGTTATCAGAGAAGGAAATTAAACTTACATTAATATGATCACCATGACATTGTTCCCGACATTCACTAACCAGTTCCATAAATTCCTTTGTGGCATTGGTTTCCAGTAGCATATTTTGGAACTTCTGTCCAAGAAACACTTGTTCCGTAGAAACCTATCACGAACAATTTAAGACAAAATGAAAGAAAGAATGGAGATGGGTTAATAAAAGCTACAGGTACTAAACAATTTATTTTAACTGCTTATAAAAGTAACATTCTGCGTAATTAATTGCATACAGAATTAGACATCAAAAATTGGCTAATTATTGAAAAAAAGGTTTACGTGATTGATTGAGGAACCAATTTTGTGCTTCCATCTTATGGATACTCAATAATTTGATAAAGAAAAGGCCAAAGGATGCATAGTTTTACAAGGGAATTGTTCTTATAGGATTGCAGGGTGGAATTTCAATGCAATAGGAAATCATAAAATCTGTACTCATTATTGCTCTCTTTTGCGATACATCTTTAGCTAATAGAAATCACCATCTAGCTGATGAGAAACCAATGTTTCAAAACAGCTGTTTTGGCAGTCTCAGATTCTAATATGTATAGCATATTTTGCAATGCTATACCGTTAAAAATATATTAGCAACTTGGGCTGACTGTGGATAATGGTGTTTGTCTTTAAGTCTAACATAACCCCAAGCCTTAATGTCGAATACTCGGATTCACTCTTCAATGGGAGCAGATTCCCATTGATTGAAAAAGAACTCAGTACTGCACATCAGTTTTATTTGGGGTCAAAAGATACTTATTTCAGATATGAAACAAGTATCTTTTTTCCAAAATTAAAGTATAAATTTTGGAAAAAAATTGGAGGAAAATCCAATACACTGGTATCAGAAGTTAAACAATGAATGTAAAATGTGCTTATTGTGTTTTTAATAAAACCACAGTATTTTGGAAGCGATTTCACTTGTAATACATGCTCAAAAATCCTTCAAAACAGTTTTGTCGATTAATAAGCATTGAGACATGGTAGCTAAATATAAAAAGTAAATTAGTGAATGGCACCGTGATGCAGAAAGATCACAAAATGTAACGCGTAAAAAATTCACACTGTATTAATTACATGCATAAATATAAGTGTATTAATTAAAATATATAGCGTGTTAAAGGATAAGTACTTTTTTGTTGATTATATTTACATTTTGAACAAAAACTGAAAGAAGCCAAAATGATTAATGTTCATTTGCCTATGTCCGTACAGTAAATGCAACTTCTACAATGGTGGATGCGGATTTTTGTCAGATATGATACACTCCACGGGAATATGAATATCAAGACAGAATTATTAACCGTCGCTTGGAAATGTTAGATTACATACGTATGTTAAGTGCCAGAGCAATTAAGGCACTGAGGCTTCAGCACAGTGTGTCTGTAACCGCGTATATCCTTAGGTACGTTTGCTGGCATCTATTGCTGGACGAAAAACTCAAGATTTCTGGAGATAAAAACCACGCGACCCTCGCCTCAGACCGACTTACTCAACCACGTTGTGAAAATAAGTCCATAAAATTTCCTCGCGTCAATGATGAGATGCGAACTGAGACTTTTTCTAACAGGAATGGGAGGATGGTGATTGTAACTACACTGCGAATTTTAAGTAATCTTAATATTATGTGGAAAAGGGAAAAGATATGTTCCATAGCAATCATATGACAGCGAATCATCAGGTTACTGCTGCCCCTATTTTTTTAGTTGATAAAAATATCAACTTTAAATAAAAACCTAAGCAATTTTTGTTTGAATCAGAATAGGCAATCAGGGAAGCTGCTCTTGAAACTTACATGTGCTGGATTTGCCATGGGATTAGGGAAATCACCTGACCCACCTTATATATTGGTCGTGTGTATTTTACTTACTTACTATCAGTTTATTAACACAAGGTTCACCCCCTGTACAGCAAGTGGGCTAGGAGGGTCCTGATATTCATAACCAATCAAATTTGTGCTCAAGATGATCTACAGCAGCATTTCTCAATCTGTGAGTCACATTAAAATCTGGATGGGTAGATCCCCAAACATAAAATATTATATAATATAATAAGCAATAATATATAATAATTTTCGTTAAATTATATTTATAATTTCGAGTTGGAGAATTGAGTACTAAATAGCATATAACGCGTATTAATGGATAAGTACTCTTTTGATGAAAATATCTATAGCCATACCTAACAATGGAATGTAACGAAAATACGAGACGAAAAAAGAAATTGTTCACAAATATTTTTATTGTTGCATTCATATGACAAATACTTCTATTGCTGCAATCATACTTCCTGCAGTGGTAATTGCAGGAAGTATGATTGCAATGACATCACAATCCTGCAGTAGTAACTACAGGATTGTGACGTCGTACTGTTCAACAAATGGTTACAATCCAATTGGTAATTAGAATATTGGCTTGCTAACCTCTTTCAAGCCAAGGATGTTTTCACATAAAATAAAACATCTTTCGTGCGTACGAGGTACACACGCTGTTTTTTTTTTTTTTTTTCGTTAATTACATTTATACTTTGGATAAAAACTGAGAGAAGCCAAAATTATAATTTTCATTGTCCTGCGTCCACACAGTAAATACAACTTCTACAAAGGTGAATGCGTTTTTGTTTTGTTTTTATTTTTATTATTATTTTTTTTTTTTGATAATTTAGGTGGTGAGCGTTTAAGAAATTTTGAGCTGATGTAGAAATCTGTGAGCCTTTTCAGATCCTCTATGACTATAATCCGTTTAAAGGTTGTTTTTTTTTTTATCTTTGAAGAAAATGGGATCCATTATGATCATCCAGCAGCTTCAGAGATTTTCGTGTCTTGATGAAAGAAGAGATGGTTCATGTAGATTTCATATTGATTTTTTTTTTCTCTAAACAACTCGGTGGCAACAGTCCCTGGAAAATCCCATATGATGACGCACAGAAAATCCCTGTGGCGTCTTCTAGCTATGGCAATGTTAATTATTAATATTTCCATATTACCATTAATAATATTGGCAATATTAATATAAAATTGCCACGATATAATATATCGATATTAACATTAGCATTGCCATTAATAATATTACTATTGCCCTCTCGGTAGCACAATGCTTATAATCTCTTCCACACTGTGTGGAAGGAATGTTTGTTATGGATGAAGTCCCTTCCACACAGTATGGAAGCGATGAAATCCCTTCCACAGGGATTTTATCCTGCAACCGACTTAGTTGGTCTCGGGAAGGTGACACGGTTGCCCTTTTATCCAAAAAAAAAAAAAGCTAGAGATGTTATTTCTAATAGATGCGGAAACCAACCAGAACACTGATGCAATTTACGAACATAAATGATGGATGTGTTACACTTGTGCAAGTAACCCGAAATCATAATTCTTCTTTTTGTTTTCGTGTATCGTATTCAAGTGAAATAATCCCTAAGGTAACTTCGAGCAAAGTCTTCGTAAAAGATCTTTTAAGATAACCTATTACATGTATGTCTACAAATCGATAATTAATTTTTGACTAAATAAATTTCATACTTACGCATTCTATGATTTCGAAAGCACAGGAGAATGCCTGAAAATAACATACATTTGGTTAGACTCACGTAAAATCATACTAGTAATTTTTAGCTTACTTCGCTAATCATAGTTTCCGGATTTTCGAAAACAAATGTTTTCTAAAGAAGCTTATTTAAAATTACTTTAAATGCAAAATATTTAGACAGTAATGAAACTGTTATTTCCTCCGCTATTCGAAAGCAAATGAAGAATTCGTAGAGGTCTGTTATCAAAGAATAGAATACATAACTCACCTCCTTGCTTCTTGTGTCATCATCGTCTGATGGTGAAGTTGCATTAAAACACATCTCATATTTTCCTTTTAGCTGAAATCAAAAGTACATAACAGGTCTGCTTCTGAATTGACTTTTCGAATTAACATTACATGACTACAATATACATTAAAAATTTATTTTACTAAACCATTTTTTTTTTTTTTTTTCATAAGGTTCTGTCTTAAGCTGGAGTAGAGCCTGATTCGAATATCTAATCGTGGAGTCCATCTTTCCAGGCAGAAAAACCAACATCGATACAAGCGTACACACAGTATGACAGTATAAAAATAGTAATTCATATTGTCTTACAATAATGCTTAGAAATAATTAAAACAAATTAATTGCAGCTGATTTTAGGCACCTTTAGGCTTTGTAAGAATTAAGAACATACTCAATATAAAATAAATAAAATAATTATAATACGAGCAGGTGCGGCTAACAGAGTGCATCGCAACGAGCACTTTTTTTCAAAAATATTTATTAAATCATATATGTTTCGTAATGTTGCAATGTACACTCAGTGATCACTGAATTATGACCATCCCATCCGTAATGAACTACACCGCATAGCTCACATTATAAAAAACCGAAGAGTTTCGTACGCTTGAGAAGTGGTAATTTTCAGCTGGTCAATCAAGCCAAAGTGATCAAGTAGTCGTTATGGGACATAGTAAAGATATCACGCAGTTTCAAAAGGGCATGCTTCTGGGAGCTCGTGCGTCGGGTGCTTCCATATCGGAAACGGCACGTCTTGCAGGTTGTTTACGTCCCAATGCAGTTAAGGTGCACAAAAATGGTGTCGAACGGGTCACACCACCTCCCAGCGACTGAACTGTAAAGGATTATGTAAAGTGGATGTTTGTGATGCGTGAAGAGCGCAACACGTTGTATGGGCTGAACGGCAGGTCGCTGCTGAAATTGCAATATAATATGGGATGCAAGAACAATATCCACAAATGACGATGCGCCGTACACTCAGACGTATGGAGTTCCAAGAGACATCCTTTCTTCACCGCTGATCATCGTCGACGGCGACAAATGCTGTGGTGCCAATAACACGCTGGAGGACTGGAAACGAATGTGCTGGTCGGATGACTCCAAATACGTCTTCTTGTATAATACAAGCATCACGAGTCCATGGACCCAACGTGGTGGTTCTTGCTTAATATGAGGCATGTTTTTCTGGCAAGAACTAGGACCCCTTCTGTGTATGGACCAACGTTTCACCGGTGAGGTCTACCAGCAGCCCTTAGGAAACCATGTGCATCCTGCCATGTTGCATTTTTTCCAGGACAGAAACGGGATCTTCCAAGACGATAATGAGCCGTGTCATCGGGCCCGCACTGTGAGCGGTTCGAGGGCAGGCGAATTGAGGGCAGGCGAATTTGGCCTCCAAATTCGCCTGCCCTCAATACACTCGAGCACATGTAGGATGTTTTGGAATGGAAGTGAGGCGTATGGGCACGTAACCGTCATCTGTTCTGACACTGGAAAGCCATGCAGGCAGCATGGCAGCAGATCCCTTCGGACGTCTTCAGACATCTAGTAGACATTTACATTTTTTATTTCACATATACGCAAAACATGCATAGGTACAAACACTTTCTATTTGCAATTTAACGGCAAATATAAATTTAACAGCAAATAGAAACAATTTCTATTTGCTATTAAATAGGCTGTGCTCTTGAACATCCAGCCTTACAGTCATAAGGTCAAGACATCCAGTAGAGTTAATGCCTAGGCAAATAACAGCTGTTATCCGCGAGAACGTGACCCAACATGGTATTAGGTAAGTGTTCATAAATCAATGATCACTGAATATACAAATTTGTATATATATATAACGGCCCCCAAGCGTGCGCTCATAATAAGTGCAATAATTAAGTGTGCAGAAGTGTATTCACGGGCTGATTTGCATGTTGTGCGCATTGAAAACCCTGGATTTAGAAATTCTTCTTGATGACAAGAAGAATCGAATCCAGATAGACCTCTCCAAAAGTGTGGTAGACGGCATTGTATCGTGCTAGCTAAGGTGCCGAGGGGGGCCGTATTTTTTATAATGCTAAAATAAAGAATAACATTGTAAAAGATACAGTAAAAGACTAGGTCTTTTTTTTTTTAAATACATTTAAAATTATTATATTATATACAAAAATTATTTAAAAAAATATATATAAAATGTGTACAAAATGCACCACGCGCCTGCTTTACTAAAATTGTTATGAGTTCGTCGGAAGTTTACGGAATTATACTATACTTTACTCATTCCCCACAAAAAAAAGTAATAATAAATAAATAAAAACATGTATAAGGTATTTATTTGATAATTTCTCCAGAGGCTGTCAATATAGGGCTCTTAATCAGTCTGTCATCGGTGTCATCGGGGATTGTACAGCAAAATAAAAATAAATTTTTCTAAAAGTCGCCTTTCACAAGTTCATTTTAGGACGAGAGCTTAGTTCGACTTACTCTCTAGAACACGCTTAAAAAAAATAAATAAAGAAAACAAAGTCGGCCCTAATCAGAGGGCTATAAAATTCTTCGTTTTTCCTGACGAAATGCGTATATTGACCGCAATATGATGAAATGTCCTGCGCTCACCTTTTTTGTATTTGAATTTCAGGGTCAAATTTGAATTGCTCTTGCAGAAGAGTGAAAAGCTGCTGTCAAGCTTGAAGCACGGAAGTACCGCCAGGTCGGGTTAAAGGTAATTTCTTCTTCTCTAAAGGTCAAGGTTCGGGAATGGCTGCGTGTGTACGGTTGTAACAGCATGTGACAAGAAGGAAAGAAAGAGATTGAAATTTAGTATGGGCACGATTTTTTTTTTTTTTTTTAACCTTATGGTTGGAAGCAACGTCAGTAATGCCAAGAAAAAGAAATTTCGTGATATAACTTTCTAATAAATTGATGGGCGAATTTTTGTATCGGATGAAGTGAATATCACGCAAAGTGCTTAAAGTGCATAACTTGGAAGCGCGTGTATTGCTCATAATAACTAGCCAGATGTAAACAAAGTAATCTATGTATGACTCGCATGTAAGTATAAAAGAGCGATTATTTGAAAAATGAGACAATGTAAACGGCCTAAACCACATTCAGCGTGGATTAAATTCGTAAACCAGTCAGTCATCAGCAGAAATAAAAATAAAATACGCGAAATAGTTAATATTCTTAAAACTTTAAATTTAAAGCGTTTATATTTAATTTTTTCCTTAAGCTTCTATTATTATCATCATAACACAGAATCTCTCTTTAACAAGGTTTTTATATTGCAGGTTGGGCAAAACATTTACGATATAACTGCTTTGCCAAACAAAATAAATTATTTTTTAATTGCTTTTAACGTTTATACTGCTTGATTCAGCAGTATACACGTTAAGTTAAAAACAGCGAACGTAAAAAAAAAAATGTTTTCGTTCATAGCTCACAATAAGTATACTTACAAAATCAGGAATCTTTGAACATATGCACTCTTGTCCAGTATCTTCGTGGTGCGCAATGACTAAAAAGACCAAAATGTTTAAAATATTGTTAAAACATATATGAACTTAAACGGGTACATCTTTGAAAAATTAAAGTGCTCTTAGTGCATCAATCTCATATTCTGAAATTACATATAAAAACTGCACAGCGATTATACGTGTACATTGATTACAGATTTCAAAAATTACATAGAAAAGACTACATAAAATGTTCGTACAATGAAAAAAAACAAAATTTTTTTTGATTAGTGGGTACCTCAAAAAATGTATTCGGTGACACAGGAATCAGGAGTTATTTGACATATTGGCATAGTGTTTAGGGTAAGGCGCCACCCACAACTGCGCAGGACTTATTTGACAAAGGTTTTTCACAATATGGACATCAGGTTCGTGAGCAACAAACCATGATAGTATCTTGAATCTTTGTTGTTGGTTATAATTTGCTCTGAGGCGACTACAACCATAGTCCCGGGTACCAAGCGATTGTGACTGAGCGATTTCTCTGTGCTATTACTGCGATTTCCCAAAAGCGATTTACAGTTATTTTACGTTCTTGGCGTTAATAAATCTATTCATTTAATAACAGCTCTTGTTACAAAAGCACTTGTACAGAGCAAGAAAGGAAAGGCACCTTTCTTTATTTCTCATAGTTTATTACTAACACTTACTTTTCGCTTGGTCACACCAGGCACTGCTCCTGCCTCCCAGTGGTGGGGCCGGAAACCTTAGCATAACAGTTAATCAGCCAAGGACGAAAAGCAGCAAATATGGATCTTAATGTGTTTAATGTCTTTAGAGCCGACAAGCTCTCGGCCAGACACGGAAACCGAACATGTCATGCTCGGTTTCAGCGACAGATTTTCCTGCATTTATCATAATGCATTCTCTTGCCGATCGGTCTCTCAGTAAGCTTTCTCCGTTTCTTATCCATAAACACCTGGAAAGTCTTTCAAGATCTCCTAAGACAGTCAAGAGACTGCAATCAGGGGACTTACTAGTGGAGACAATAAACCGTGGGCATTCGGAGAAACTGCTAAAACTTACAAATTTTGCTGAAATTCCAGTAAAGATTTCTCCCCATGCAACACTAAATACATTCAAATGTATTATATCCAGCTGATATTGAATCTATTGAATGTTACAGAGGAGGAAATAACGCAAGAACTTCAAGATCAAAATGTCATTGCAGTGAAAAGGATTATGACTAAAAAAGACAATACACTCACACCTACAAGAAATATTATTCTCACTTTCAATACGCCAAATCTACTATTATCGATAAAAGCAGGCTATCTACTTTGCCGCATTAGACCATACATTCCTAATCCACTGAGATGTTTTAAGTGCCAAAAGTATGGTCACTCTTAAACGGCATACAGAGGAAATCAAGTTTTCCCCAATTGTGGGTCCTCTGATCACACTCAAAGTGATTGAAAAGAAATGACCTGTTCCAACTGTAAAGGCAACCATCCTGCTTATTCAAGGACATGCGACAAATGGAAAACTGAAAAGAAAATTGTCAAATATAAGATTGAAAATAAAGTAAGTTTCAAGAAGCAAGGAAAGTAATTGCTCCCAGTATGACTAAGCGTACATACGCCAGTTGCGCAAAAATATCTATCAGTGGCCACCCAAACTGACATTACAATCTCTCCATTTCTTGCCACTCTCAAAATATGAGATCGTTTGAACGGCAATTTCAGATATCCTTGAATAAAGTCCAAAGGTGGGCAGGACTCAATGGCTATCGTCTATCACAGCAGAAAACTGTTGCAATCCACTTTTGTAATCAACGAAAAATGCATACAGATCCTGAACTTCAGATGTCAAACTTTACCATTCCAGTGACTAGCAATATCAGATTCTTGGGATTAATCCTTGACAGAAAATTAAATTTCTTTGGGCACATTAAGCCTGTGCGTACTTCCTGCCTCAAAAAAACTGAACATACTAAGAGTTTTATCTGCTCTGTCTTGGGGAGCAGACCGTGTATCTTCGCTGCTTTTATATAGGGCATTGATCAAATCCCGATTGGATGCTCCACTATATGATTATGCTCGATAGAGTACACTACGCTAGCTGGATCCTATACAGCATAGTGCACTGCGGATTGCACGGTGCTTTCAGGACATCTCCTGCCCATAATTTATATACTGAAGCTCATGAGCCCCCTCTTTACCTCCGTAGATAAACTTTACTGCTTAAGTACGCAGCTAAAATACAAAGTTGCTGCCCGCAACCTATTGAGCCATACCTGTTTAATCCTCCACTGCAAAATCTCTATAGAATCAAACCCAGTAAATTAAGACCAGCAGGCGTACGCCTTATTGAATTAACACAAAGTTGGAATGCTCCTAATGTCAATAGGCTACAAGTAATGAAATGCTCTCATCCACCTTGGACACCTCCTCAATTAACTTGCGATACTTACCTTAACAAGTAGGGGAAGAATCATCTACCGTCACTCAGCGTGAAACAACTTCATGCAAGTCATATTCAGAAATATGCTAATTTATTGCCAATATACACTGAATTATGACCACCCGTATGAAAACTGAATGCGATCCGTTGACCACATGAGGTACGAGAGTGCGGAGTTAGTCGACCTACGTAGCATAAATAAGGTGTCAGTGGTTCAGTAGGTAGTAAAATTCCGAGCGTGATGGGTAAAAGGAAGGATTTATCGGACTTTGATAAAGGACAGATTATGGGAACTAGACGAGCTGATGCCTCGATTTCCCAAACGACTGAACTGGTGGGGTGTTCGAGAGCCGGCGTTGTTAAAATGTACCAGGACTGGCGTCAAAATGGTCAAATAACGACCCGATAGCAAAACTGCAAAGGTCAGCGAAAGATTGATATTAAAGGTGAGCGCCGGGTCCGACAACTCGTAGAGGCGAACAGGCGCAGCACTGTTCAAGAGTTGACTACCCAATACAACATGGGCCAACCCGGAATAATACCTGGCATGACCATGCGTCGCACGTATGGGCTATACCAGCAGACGACCCATACGGCATCCTCTCCTAACCAAGGTTCATCGGCGTAAAAGACTCGCCTGGTGCAAAGAGCATGCAAGTTGGACGTTAGAAGACTGGAAGAAGGTGTGCTGGTCGGATGAGTCACGTTATTTACTCCACACCACGGATAGTCGTGTACAGATTTGGCATCAACAACATGAGGCTCTTCATCCATCATGCATGGTATCAAAAGTGCAGGCCGGTGGAGGCGGTTGTATGGTGTGGGGCATGTTTCACTGGCAGGAACTTGGACTCCTGGTGCATGTGAAACAACGTATCACTGGTTTCCGCTATCGTCAACTGCTTGCTGACTGTGTTCACCCCGCTATGTTACACTTTTTCCCGAATGATGATGGTGTCTTCCAAGATGACAATGCGCCGAGCCATCGGGCACTTGTTGTGCAGGAATGGTTTGAGGAACACATTTCTGACTTCCAGCATATCGATTGGCCTCTGAACTCCCTCGATATCAATCCCATAGAGCACTTGTGGGACACTATGGAAAGGCATATCAGGCGTCTGGATACACCAATCACCTCCATACCTGCATTGCTGACCGCATTACACACAGCTTGGTTGGCCATACCTCCTGAACGCTTCCGGCATCTCGTTGAATCAATGCCACGTCGGATAGCTGCTGTACTGAGGGCAAAAGGAGGACCTAATGAAATCAATTGAAGAAAAAAGAGGCACAATAATAAATGGAAAAAATATAAACCACATAAAATATGCAGATGATATTGTGATTTTAACAGAAACCAAAGAACAACTAAAAGAAATATTAACAACCATCGATAAAGCAAGAAACAATTATGGAATTAATATTAATATAAATAAAACCAAAGCAATGCAAATCGGAAAAAAAACATAGAAGACATAAACATAAACATCCAAAATCAACAAATAGAACAAGTACAAAAATTTGTATACCTGGGCTCTCTAATAACCGGAAACCTAAGTAATGTTGACCAAATTAATCACAGACTGAACATCGGATGGACAAACATGAGCAAACTCAAAAACATATAAAAGAGCAATAAAATTTCAAATAGTCTAAAAATTAAACTATATGAAACTGTCATCATACTCACAGCAACTTATTAATCAGAGAATTGGAAAAGAAATAAGAAAGAAAGGCAAAAGGTAATGTCATTTGAAATGAGATGTCTAAGGAAAATCAATAAAAAAAATTAAAGAGAACATAAAACTAATGAACAAGTAAGGAGAGATCTAAAATTTGAACGCAGACTAATAGAGCAGATCTACAAAAAACAACTTCAATGGTTTGGACATGTGAACCAGATGAAACAACACAGGCTGCCTAATGTAGTACTGACCGGAAGAATTGGCGATAAGCGACCTCCAGGAAGACCCAAAAAGAATGGCTCCAATGTCTAAAGGAAAACACAGGCTTTCAGAATTATCAAAAAATGATGCAAGGTTCAAGAGATCGACAACAATGGAGGACGATATCTAAATAGGGACTCAACTCGTGCCAAACGGAAGAGTAGAATGATGATGATGATGATGAACTCTCCTCGCATGCCCATTAACATACCAACGACGTTGAGGCACCACAGATATTCATTGATGAGTGCTGTACTGAATTGCTTCGAGTAGTGTTTTCATGCCATAGTATGTCTCCGTTCAGATGAACAGAATATGTATATAAGAAAAAGAAGAAGAACTCTTTATTATATACAGAAAGCACATTGCTGTATACAACTCCATTCACGGCTACAAGCCAGGGGTTTACATAAAAGAAATCACACAACACAATAAACACAAAAAAGAAAAGAAAAAGCATTACGACAGGTTTGAACACTGGGATGATGGATTCAAGGCAGTGATGAATAGGTCTCTGGGAGCAGGTTCTAATGTCCTCTGACGTGGTCCTGGGAAGGAAGTCGATCGAGTACTTTCTGCCTATATTCCTTGTCGACTGCGAATTTGTAGAGGTCGCCGTCCAAGGACTGTATGTCTTGCAGCATTTGCACGGATAGGAACCGATCAGTTAGCTTTAACCGGTTTGGAATGGCCTGTAGGATTGGATTAGTCCTAAGGCTTGTGACCGGGATCTTCCATCCGCAGTCAGCCCAGAAATCTGGTACTGAAATAATGCCGACCATCATTTTGATGGCAAAGACGAGTCTTCTCTCTTGAATGATGGCAGGAAGACGTCTCATGTTGAGAGCTGCCGCCATATGTTGTGCCTTATGCAGGGCGATTCCTGAACGTTAAAGGAGTCGCTCTACATAAGATACAACAGATACATCATCTATAAAAATTATCCGCTTTGTTTAACTACTTTGTACCCCACCTCTTTTCACTATCTCCTTACTCACTGCTTCCAAACTTCTTTTTTTTGGGGGGGGGTCTCTGTCAGGAAGCTCTGGTGACCCTAGCAGAAGCCAAAAAAACAAAAAATTATGATATTAGGGTCTCCCGTAAATGATTAAATCTACCCGTATATATATTTTGTCTGTAAATTGCGTATGTTCTCTAGTCGATTTGCCTGTTTGCTGGACGAAAAAAAACAGTTTTTTTTTGGGGAGGGGGAACCTTGCTATCTACGCCTGAGACCGACTAACTCAGCCACGGAGTGAAAAAAGTCCACTAAAGTTCCTCGCGTCATCGACGGGATTCGAACCCGGGCGTTTTCCACCCGGTGTGGGGAGGACGGTGACGATATCACTGTGCTACCGGCGCAAATCCTGGCAGAGGCCAGTCAGAGTATAATGGGCAGCCTGGCTCACCTCCCAGTGGTGGTAGCGGACAATGTGGGATTCCGCTAGGGCCCTGAAGCCAAGCAGTCAGAGACACAACAAAAGAACAAACCAGACACTACACAACAAAAGGTGTGGGGAGGACGGTAACGATACCACTGTGCTACCGGCGCAGACCCTGGCAGAGGCCAGTCAGAGTGTAATGAGCAGCCTGGCTCACCTCCCAGTGGTGGTAGCGGCACCGCGACATTTACACTATCATTGCGTATCACTCGTGGCTTTTAACCACCCACCCTATATCGTTTGTAAGATCACCATGTGGCAGAGATGGATGCATGGAAGTGTTACGCACAGGGGAATATTATCTCGACCGAGTTCTTAAAATATTGTAAACCGGGCAATGTGGGATTCCGCTAGGACCCTGCAGCCAAGCAGTCAGAGACACAACAAAAGCACAAACCAGACACTACACCTTTCTGGCTTTTACAGAGGTTCTGTAATTAGAGAGGCACCTTAAAGACACAAAAAACCTCTGTAAAGATTTACAGAGGTTCTGTAATACAGAGGGTCCTAAGCTGGATATCATCATTCTTCTCTTTCTTGGTGATTCCCTTCTACTTCTCTCTCTCTCTCTCTCTCTCTGGGTAAATTGGATTTTTTTTTTTTTTGCTTGTGCAGCAAAAGCTTCGGCTTCCTTGCACCATATAGCTAATAATGATAATAATAATAATTCTGCACAAAGTACCGTGGCACAGATGTGGGGACCCACTGGTGGCACCTTCCACAAAACACTATGCCCGGTTAGGTCGTTCCTCCATGTTGATATGCCTAGCCGAATTTTTACAAGCCGGCTGGCCAGGCCTGACGCTCTTGTTTTTTTTTTTATTTTCGTGTTTCCTTCACGAAACGTCAATGCAAACGTTTATCGTATTTAGTAGACACGGACTTGAACCCGGGTCCACTCAAAGAGCGCGTGCCCCTGCATTCTCGCTCCTGATCACTCATCTATACTTTGTATCATCACAAAATCCATGTTATTTTGTGATGATATAGATGAATAGAATGAGCATTGGGGATGAATGTCTTTAAGGTCTCGTTACGCAAAAGAACAGCTATCAAATTACGCTGTAAGGAGTCGATGAAGGTAATGTGTACCTTTGACAATTCCTTATAAACTCCATTGGTATCATGGCAATAGCAGAGTAGACCGTTTGCTGTAAAGAATTTCGCAAAACTTCGTTTCTTTTTCGATAATGAGGTCAGACAAGAGGGAGGGAGGATTAGGGTTTTACAGTACCCGGGCCTGCAATGCTTCAAGGGACGCAGCCGAGACACCTAAGTATTATATTTTTTAGTAATTAAATTACTTGTTGTGTCCACGGCTTATTCTGGTCACCTTTAGGACAGCCGAAGTATAACTGTTTAAATTTTCTGAATATCCGTCGTGATTGCTCGCTGTTGTGGTTTAGTTAGGAAAGAGTCGCACACATAGCAGAATTAGCTAGGATGATTAAATACACTTTTGAGGCAATAATTCATCAATTTTACCCAAAACAATTTACAATCAAATAATTAAATAATGAAATGACACGGATATAAATATATTCAAACAATTACATTAATATGAACATATAAACAATAATAATTATTTTAATGTAACTTGGCTAAATCAGTCTCTTAATATGTAATCGATCTCATCAATAAACTGAGATTGCTATATGAAACCGAAAACAGATTTGGAATCAGTCCACATATTTTTTTTTCGATGAAATGTACTTACTGATCTCTGTGTAATCAGTAATCATTGCCAACTTTTCACCGCGACATTTACACTATCATTGCGTATCACTCTATAGCACTCGTGGTTTTTAACCACCCACCCTATATCGTTTGTAAGATCACCATGTGGCAGAGATGGATGCATGGAAGTGTTACGCACAGAGGAAGTATTATCTCGACCGAGTTCTTTTGCATGTTACGGTCCGACGGTTTGGACGGTTTGAACGGTTTGACATGTTCGAGACACTGAAAGCGTTCTTATATCGGATTTCGATCTAATTTCGTTAGATCGAAATCGTTTATGCACCCAATTGCTGCAATACTCTGCAATACAGAATATTGCAGCAGTTTTTGATTAAATTGAAATATCGCATCTTATGATCCACCAGTTAAGGTAATCCATCAGTTAAGGCAATCCATAAGTTAAGTTTAAGTAACAATTGCCTAAATTTCCAAAACTTACCTCCGATTTTTCTGCAGTTTTTTTTTTATCTCACATTTTAAAAAATAAAATTTCTTTTTAAAACCTCGCGGGGTTTCAGAGGAAATATTGTAAAATTAAACTATTGCTCGTTTATTAAAATTTTAATAGATTATTATATAAGTAAATAATATACATTTGATTCTATCTTGTAAAAACTAAATGTTATGGAGATGCCAGAGTATATTAATCGTGATGACAGATACAAAACTCCTGTAGTGCTAATTTCATTATGAATATGTGACGAACGAGTTAAAATGTGCAGTTGTATTTTCTTACATAAAAAATATACAAATATATTTTGTACAAATAAGTTATACAAATCTATGGGTGTTGCGTCATGTTTCGTGGTTAAAAATCTGACAACGGTAGACACGATAGATATACACTTGTCAATACGCCGTGGGGATATGTTATATAAAACAATTTATATTAGTACAATTGATGGTACGTGAATTTTTCCCAATAATTATATAAAGGTCATTAAAAAAGATCATGTTTCGACTGCTATCTTGTTCAATTAGCATAGATCTTAGGATTGTATAAATATGCCAAATATGGCTTTCTGAGATTGATATTGTTTTACAGGATCTCAAAAGATAACCAAAAGGGCGCTACGAACGTTGATAGACAAAGGAATCCCAGTTAGAAATTTGTCCATCTGGTAACATTCATATTGCGGATTTCTTTATACAAATGTTTATATAAAAGAAAAGCAGGGGGTCCCTTAAAATTTGGTACACGATGCTAGGAATACCAATATTAACGGCACATAAGGGAATATCTTATTTCTTAGATAAAATAGGAAAAATGTTTAATGACACTACTACACTGTGTAATATAATTACGTCCACTTTAACTTTGTTTGAAATGCCGAAATAGCATCAACAAATAGCATCAACAAATAGCTTCAACAGCAACAACGAAACTGATATTTCTTTCTATAAACTATTATGAAATTAAAATATCTTTGACTTCAGAAAGCATAAAGTTTTTTCATCTTCAAAAACCCCATAAATTGGAGGGTGTTGTTGTTATGAATTTTAATGCTTGTGCTGCTATTAATTGTTTTAATTGAAAATCGTACTTTAAAATGGAATTAATCATTATAGAATAGTTGGTATTAAGTTTGCCTTCCATCCACTAAGAAATTGGAATTGGACAATATCGTCAGGCATTTTGCTAGATTTAGATGGATTAATTACATTAAGCTTAACGACTAAGAGATTGCATCGTTATAACTTTGTCTGTATGCAAATAATGATCTCTTTGATTAGGCTTGCTGTCCATCTTTATTCAACCGCTCAATAACTTTAAATGCTGATTAATAGTTTTTACGCTAAGCAAATAACTAGACAATTATCGATATGTCTCATTTTTACTTAATGTAAGATTCTGTGTTTTGTGCGTCCTAGAAGGTGCCAGGGATAAAGCTGGTATTTTGTAATAATGCTTTCGTTACATTTGGCATAATAATAATTAATAATAATAAATTACCTTAGATTTTTGAGGCAGTATTGCTATAAAGTAGGCATACTAAAAGTAACGATCTATATTGAGTGCCCTCGTGGGTAGCATTGTTGGTATCACCATACTGCCTACACTAGGTGGAAGAGCCCTCAGTTCGAATTCCGTCAATGAGCGAGAAATGTTTATGAATCTTTTTCAAACATGGAAGTCGTGACTGAGTTAATAGGATTCAGGTGAGGATAGCACAGTTTTTCCCCCTCCGGGAAACAGGTTTTCTGTCCAGTAAACAGCAAATCGACCACAGAACACAGGCTATTTACAGACATATTACATACGGCGCAATATTTCTCTACACACCGGGTGGAAAAGACTTGAGTTCGAGTCCCATCGATGACGGGAGGATTTTTTATGGACCTTTTTCACAACGATGGGCTAAGTTAGTCGGTCTCAGGCGAGGGTAGCATGGTTTTTTCTTGGAAACTCAGGAGAAAAAAAAAACGTTAAAATTTTCCCTCCAGCAAACAGAAAAGCGACCTCAGAACACACACAATTTACAGATAATATACACGAAGCAATATGGGCTTAGTCGTTGATGCTTCTAAAACCTGAAGCTCCTAATCTAAAAACAACAACTGTACTTAGGTTTCAAGCATTTAGGTTGGATTAGTCCCAGTTTAATGAATTATTGCTATACTAAATATTTTAAAGCCTTCAATGAAAATTAGCTTTTGGCAGTCCACTTCTGTCGCCGGAAGAAGTTGAAAAGCACTTGCAGTCAGTAGTCAGTATAAGAGAACTTTATACGTTTTGCTCCCACTGTGGCTGGATTAGCCGGTCTGGGAGAAGACGTAAGATTTTTTTTTTTTTTTTTTTTCTTTTCAGGTAACTCTGGTTTTTCATTCCGCAAAACGTTCCAACTGACTTTAGAATACAGTACACGCAAATTGCAGACACAAAACACTGGTGCCTTGTGGCTTTAGTTGCTCGGCACAAAATTAAAAAAAATAATAATAAAATAAAATAAAACAATTAAATAAGACAGCTTCGAATGCACTCTTTCAATTTATTTTCTCGCTAAACAATAAACGGTTTCTTAATTATCTTCATTTTAAATTATATTTTTAATAAGAAAAATTCGTAATAATGAAGTAGATAGAACCATATTTAAGTAATACGAAGTAAAATATTGTTAAAATTAACCACTAACTACTAGCTATATTCATAAAGTTAAAAAATTAACTTTACTTAATATTTAATGAATAATTTGAACCAATATACACAGTTTTGGCCTTTCTTGTTTCGAATTATCGCATTGCCACAAATGTTTATTCGAAAAAGCAATAAAATATATCGACTTACCCATCAGAAGAGCCGCAGCAATCATCAAGCCAAATGTGACAATGTCTAATGAGTCACGACCTCTCATCTTTGTGGGTGACTGTCTGACAGACCTGTAGTTGGCATTCATGCTGTTCCTATATTTATAATGTATGTTGATAAGGTTTCCTGTCTGAAAGCGAAATGCGTCCAGTTCACACAGGACGCCTTCACAACCATTCAGTGGAATCAACAATGCATGAAGTTTTTCGTGACATTTTCATGGAACTTTTCATTGTATGCTATTTAAAAGAGACGCAACGATATCATTTCCTATGATTTTATTTTTGTGCAAGTCTAACTGTAGTCCTATGTTGGCAAAAAAAAAAAAAAAGAAAGAAAAAAGTGTTTGAGCAGCTGAAACAAAGACGGAAATGGTGTGAACTTTAGTCACGAAAAGACGCTTGAAACAAAACTATGAAGCCTCATCTCAAGTCAATGAGCTTGAAACAGCTGCGTACATCAAGCATTACCCACAATCCCAGAAAACATTGCTCTACATCCGTGAAGCAGTGAGATCCGTGATAGCGAAAAAGCACTATAAACAAAAGATTTTGCAACCACAGTTAATTCCTTTTCAAATGATAAGTGAAAGCAAATTTTCGATTGTAATTATTGCGCCTGTATATCTAAGTAATATACTTTAAATATAATGAAATATCTTTAAGAATACTTCATATTTTATTTTCTATATCTCGTTTAATCTTTATACACTTTTCTTAGCTGAACCACTAAAAGAAATTTTATGTTGTTCTCAGACAGCCATTGTTAAATTTAAATAACTATTAGCGACAAGGACCGCTGTTCTACAAGTATCCAAAAAGATGTGCAAGTTAACCTTTTATTTATTCTTTTTTCGGCACAAGCGTTAATTACTTCCTACACCAAAAATATTCGGACTTCCCTCCTAATGCAATGAGCAGTGCGAACGAGATGATTTAAATGCAAATCAGAACCAGGTTTAAAGTGCGGGGAACGAGCAGAGATATCAAAAATAAGTAGAAAGTGTCTCGACAAGCGCTTAAGGGGGCTTCAAAGAGGAATAATCGTCTGATATCATACCAGAAAATTGTCATTAGAAACGTGTGGCTGCATGTGACAGCCACGCGTTTAAACCTCGCAAGATAATTGTAGCTGAAACTGAAACAATGGAAGAACATAGATGATGTAAGTTTGTGCAGACAATCAAGTAGTTAAAAAAAAAAAACTGACAAATAAGAATCTCCAATTACTAAAGAAAGCGAACAGAGTGACGTCCTTGGAAAATATTACTGTCGAACTCGAAATGTCAATTGGAGTGTTTATGTCAAAGTAACATTTTTCTAAGGACATCACTGCTTAGAAGAACCACGTTACACCAAAACTTTCACATATTATTTGCAATGGTGTCAAGCCCATCGTCCTTGGGCCATGAAAAGCAGAAACAGAGGGGCAAGTCATGTTACATAGACTAGTCCTCAGATCAGACGTTGAGTGTGGGTGTATGTAATGCCTCGGAAAAGTAATCTGCAGCAGTGTATGTATTGTTCCCGAGTGAGATTGCAGTAGGGACACCGCGGCTAAACGGCTAGAAGAACAACAAAACACAACACTACGCTTCATAAACCCTACACTTATATATATATATATATATATATATATATACATTGTGGCCTTTACAGTGAACTACATGCATCACAAAATTACTATGCGAAATTGGGGTAGACCACCGATGCCGCTTGACATTGAACACTAGTAGTTGTTGGTGACTCTATTGTCAGGGAAACGGCGAACATACTTTGTAAAAAGGATAAGTGGAACAGGAGCAGGGTATGTCTGCCAGGGCAAAGGTTGATGACGTTGTAGAGCGGATATCACCTTTTAGGGGCACAAAAGGTGATATAGTTGTACACGTTGGTACTAATGATATTAAGAGTAGGAGACCAGCAGAATTACTTAAAAAGTACAGGTCACTGTTGAAAAAAAGCCGTGAATTACGGTTAAATTTGAAAGTGTCTGCAATTCTGCCCAGATACAATAGGAGGGAGTATATGATGAGAGCCTTGTCGATCAATTCGGCCCTGGAAAGATTGTGCAAGGCTCAAGGGGTAGAATTTTTTCAGCCTGGACTGTACTTGTTAACAGGCGAGACTGCTTCTACAGGGATGAGATACACTTAAATAGAAAGGGTGCAAGAATATTTGCTGATGATATCGAGGTAGTATTAGGTGGGTCGGAAAACTGCTAGCTTGGGGGGAGACAAAGACTAATAGATTAACAGTAGCCACTGGCAGAGGTGAAAGAGATTCTTGCGCTGCTTCTATTGGAAAGAGCAGAAGACTGGAAAACAAAATGCAGGATGTTTCAGAGACTGCTGGGAGTCACTGCGGTACAAGTAAACACATGGGTTGTGTTAGGGTAGCTAAGAATAGGAACAGGTGCATGTATATAGTTGCGTGTACACCAATGCTAGGAATTTGGTAAATAAATTTGATGAATTTGAGGTATTGCTCAAAACATCAAAGGCAGATATTGTTGGGATTTCAGAGACGTGGTGTCACACAGATATAAGGAATGCAGAACTGGAATTTGGGGAGTACAACGTCTACAGACAGGATAGACAGGATAGGAAGGGAGGAGGGGTTATGCTATTAGTTAAAAAACACATAAAATCCAAGGAAGTGAAACCAGTCGACATCGCTGGACAGTGCAGTGTCGAGTCAGTTTGGTGTGACATAAGTATTGGGAGATCAAAATTGAGAGTAGGAGTGTGCTATAGGCCTAATGACTCTGATGAGTATAATAAGAAACTGTACAGGGAAATAGAGTGGGCCAGTAAATCAAAGAGTCTTATAATGGGGGATTTTAATTTCCCAGATATTGATTGGAATTTCTAGAGGCAACTAGAAAGAGTAATGCTCTTAATCTGATTATCAGCAGTGATTCTTCATGCATTAAGAATCTGAAGATAAAGGAACCACTAGGTGGCAGTGATCACAGTGTGCTGAAGTGGGATTTACTCAAATAGGTAACTACCATCAGGGGGAAAAGGGAAGGGTTTTTGCTTTCATAAAGGCGACTACGATGGTCAGAGACAATATTTAAATTCTATACAGTGGGACCAACTGATGATGTTACCAACAGCAAATTCAAAATGGGAAGCATTCAAAGAACTTATCTTGGAAGCTATTAGGCTTTACATACCAACAAAGAAATATTGTTCAAGTGTCAGGCCTAAATGGATGTCAGATGAACTAATGAGTCACATGGCAGAGAAGAAAAATGCATGTGGTACATATAAATTACCATGTAACAAAGAAGCCTAGGATAGATATAAGTTGATCTGTACCCAAGTTACTAAGGAGGTTAGGCAGGCGAAAGTAGATTACGAGAAATCTTTGACAAAGGATGAAAAGAAAAACAGCACAGAGTTCTTTACTTATGTAAACTCTAGAAGGAAGGGGATGAATAAGATTGGTCCACTTGATATCGATGGTTCAACTATTGATGATCCTGCTCAGGTAGCTAACAAACTAAATGAATATTTTGCATCGACATTCACACATGAGGAGTTATTCAGCGAGGGGAATGCCAGAGGTGTATTCAAATCTGGCAGTAAGCTAGATAATCTTGTAATAACTGAGAGTAAAGTGGAGAAGAAATTGTTGAAGTTAAACATAAAAAAGACACTCTGGGTGGATGGGATCTATCCAGTTATATTAAAGGAGGCAGCAAAGGAAGTAAGCAAACCCTTAGCCATAATTATGAGATCTTCCTTGGACTCAGGGGAGGTATCCATAGACTGGAGATGTGCAAATGTGACCCCAATTCACAAAGGAGGATCAAAGGCTGATACAAGTAATTATAGACCTGTGAGTTTAACTTCTGTTCCTGGAAAATTAATGGAGGCATTGGTTAAAGAAGCACTGCAGGATCATCTAGACAAGAATTCAGTTATAGCTCGGACACAGCATGGTTTTGTTATTGCCTGACCAATTTGATTGGACATTATGATGCAGTCACAAAATAACTGGATGCAGGGAATAACTTTGATATTATATATTTTGATCTTAGAAAGGCTTTTGATTCTGTTGTACCTGGAAGACTGTTGCACAAATTGGAGCAGTGTGGCATTGCTGCTATGGATAAAGGGATGGTTGAGGGGGAGAAAACAGAGAGCGGTAATCAATGAACACTGTTCATCGTGAACTAATGTTATTAGTGGAGTCCCTCAGGGTTCAGTGTTGGGTCCTTTATTGTTTTCTGTATTTAGAAATAATATTGATGATGGTTTATCAAGCTTAATGTACAAGTTTGCAGACGATACAAAGGTTGGTAGGGTTGTTTAGGACACTACTGACGCTATGCTGCTGCAACAGGATCTGGAAAGGTTGAGCAGATGGGCTGAGAGGTGGCAAATGAAGTTTAACATTGACAAATGTAAAGTACTACATATGGGAAACAGCAATCCCAGAGCAACGTATCAACTCTGTGGTACTACAATGACAGTGGTAGAGAATGAAAAGGACCTGGGGGTAATTGTGCAGGCAGATATTAAGTTCTCTGAGCAGTGCAGACGGGCAGCAAGAGTAGCTCATGGTGTCTTGTCAATGATATAGAGGAATTTTTCCAGCAGGGATAAGGAGGTGATTATTCCCTTGTATAAGGCAATGGTCAGGCCACACCTTGAGTACTGTATACAGGTCTGGAGGCCTCATTTCAGGAAGGATGTAGAGCTTCTGGAACAAGTGCAGAGAAGGGCAACAAGATTAATGAATGGAACAAAGGGGTGCTCTTACGAAGAAAGGCTTAAATTTTGCAAATTACAGTGTCTGGAGACTAGACACTGGCGAGGTGGTCTGATAGAGGTTTGCCTTGAATGGTTTGAGCATGCTCAAACCATGCTCAAAAGAATCCCATCGGCATGGTTTGAGCATGCCGATGGGATTCTTCCTCTTGCTCAGAATAATCACCTGAGAGGGCATAAATTCAGATTGAGGAAAGACAGATGTAGGATAGATGTGCGGAAATTTGCCTTTAGCCAGCGGGTAGTTGGTGATCGGAACAGACTTTCATCTCTTGTTGTAGAAGTTGATAGCCTAAATAAATTGAAGGCTCAGCTCGACAGGTATTTCGAACGAACAGAGGGGTGAAATGAAAGTTTTTTTTTTTTTTTTTCTCTGCATGAGTTTGCTTGAGTAATACTATGTAAATATGCGCAAAATGAAGTTTAGAGGAGGGACGGACCACTGTGTAGGGCTGCTTCTCACAGAATGTACTCGGTGCGTAAACAATCGATGCGGAGTTCTACACTGACATCTTGGATAATTTCGTCGTGCATACACATAGAAACACTCTATCAGTTTTATGGAAATAGGGCCTTCCTCCATAAACTAATGCATAATGCTCCATTCTGTAGACTGAGCAGTAAAAATGCTTGGTTTGAAGAAAACCAAGTCCAGCAACTAGCCTGGCCAGCCCACATTCCAAACACGAAATCAAGTGATATCTTTTGGGATGAACCGGAATTCCAGGTCAGGACGGTGTCAAAGGAGCAGGATATTGTATACGGATATATGATTTACGTATAGGTTCTAAATTCGAAAATTTATAAATTTCTCGAAATTTCGGGGGGTTACATATGGTTTAGACCAGAATTACTCAAACTTTTCTTATTAAAATGTCGAGGAATTCTGGTCTAAACTATTCATTAAAAAAAAGTGTCCAAAGTGTATTTAATGAGTGTTGGTACGAAGTGTATTTAATGAGTGTTGGTAGAGAGAGAGTTTTCGGATCCATGTGAAAAAGCGCATTAGATGTGAAACACTATTGACTATGTTAGAAATAACAAAAATTATATAACACGTACTCTCATTTCTTGTATACTTAAAGCGTAGTGTTCCATTATGGAGAGGGAGGAAGACAAAAATAGTGATTATCCCTACTGCCTATTACTTGGGAGCATACTTTGCCCTCCTGCTGTTTATATTTTTCCAAAATTTGCTGCATCGATGTTATTATAAACACAACAATCTAAAGACTGCTATTTATTTTATTTATTTTTATAAAATTAACTAAGACTATGAGGAGTTAGTGTATTATATTTATGTATTGCGTTGGAGAAAAGGTGCAACTCTCGTTCATCCGAGGCCGACTAACTTTGCTACAGAGTAAGAAAAAAAAAAAAAATTTCCTTCCTTCTTGGTGGAATTTGAAGCCATGAAACTCCACAGTCTGGGAGAACAGTGATAAGAACTACTGTGCTATACGCGACGGTCTAAAAGTTTTTTTTTTTTTTGGCTGGTGCAGCATAAGCTTATGGCTAATAATAATAATAATAATAATAATCTTCTGCTGAAGTCTTCTTTCCCAAGGTGGTGGTTCCTTCTGTTTTCGGTTCTTCTGCTGCTGGTCTCTCGCTTCTCTTCCATTAATCCTCGTGGCTGCTACCGCAGCACAATACACGGCTATATGGGTGGCCTCCAGTGCTGTCGAGGTAATGTGGTATTATGTGCTGATTCAGGTGGTCTGTAACTCTCCACAAGGTTCTATTCGGCCTCTGCCTCGGTATCACGTATCGTCTTTGTGGGGTACATCTCTTCGAATTCTGTTAGGGTCTCCTTCCACTCGTCCTCTATTCTGGATATCATGACTTCGTCTGTTTCCACTTCAGCTGCTGTGGGTTGTATTTCCTCTTGCTCTTCTGCCTCTGGTTCGCGGTGGTATGTTCCTCCTCCGGTTCCATATTCTTTATCCTTTGTATTGCTCATGTCCTGCTTGATTTTTTCCAAGATTGCAGGGCAGGGGCTATTAGGTTCTTCGTGACGATGGTCCTTCTCTAGTCCGCTATTCGGTGACCTGAATATCCCCGAATCGTTCCAGCCACTTGGTATGTAGTCTCGCCCTATAAGTTGTCATATTGTAGTATATGTACGTATTCATTTCAAATGGATACGTACATATACTTTCAAATGAATACGTGCATTATGATGTACATATTCATTTCGATGTTCCATTTCATGCGTTGGCATTTTCTCCCATTCTGGGTGGTCACTAGCGCAGTTCCAGCGCAGGAAGAACTTCCTGTGGTGGAACTGCGCAGGAAGAACTTCCAGCCCCACCAACTGGAAGTTCTTCCTGCGCAATTAGGTTCTTCGTGACGATGGTCCTTCTCTAGTCCGCTATTCGCTGTTTGGTGACCTGAATATCCCGACTCGTTCCAACCACTTGGTATGTGGCTGGAACGAGTCGGGATATTATCGCCCTATAAGTTGTCATATTGTAGTATATGTACGTATTCATTTCAAATGGATACGTACATTATGATGTACATATTCATTTCGATGTTCCATTTCATGCTTTGGCATTTTCTCCCATCCTGGGTGGTCACTAGCGCAGTTGCGCAGGAAGAACTTCCAGTTGGTGGGGCTGGATGGTCTTGCCCTTCTCTTGTGGTAGCCATATGGGGGGACAGTACCACTCGCTCCACTGTCTTCCTCAGGAGATCGTCTCTGATTTTTCGAACCAAACCCTCTGCCTAAGGCCTGAACACGAGTGACTTTATCCTGCACCACTTGATGCAGTGTGATTAATATTTCTCTGGACATCATCCATTATTGGAGGTGGACCTGTTTAGCTTCGGCTTATTTCCAGTGGTAGCTCGGAGTGACGCCAGATAGCGCCACAATCTGCCTTAGCCGGCACTCCGACCTTGGGGTAGGTAGGGTCCCTTGGAACAACTTTGACGATGTTTCTTTATTTTATTAATTTTTTAATATTATTAATTTATTTATTATTATTCTAATTTATTACTATTATTATTATACTGGTCTCCCAGCGTGATGGAGCTGCGTTCGCTTCTGCCAAGGCGGTAATCGAACCCGGGTCCATCAGGCTGGTAGTCCAGTGTCGTAACCACTGGGCCATCGCGCTCCTTTTTTTATTATTATTATTGTTGTTGTTGTTGTTATTCTTATATTATTTCTCCCTGATTGGGGGATTCCACTCCTTGATGAGTACTGCTACCAACTACACAGGATGGTCGTAATGTCTGGTGTTACTGTTAGTCAAGCCTATTGCTGCTAGGCTGTTATGCAGAGTCTTTGGCACCATACCGGTGGTTGACACGGTGATCGGGATGGTCGATACTTCTTGCATATGCCACATCTGCTTGACCTCATGTCTCAGGTTGGTGTACTTCCTAATTTTTTTCTCATGGGTTTTCTGAACATTGCTAGTGTTGGGCACCGCTATGTCAATCAGGTAGGTAGGCTTTGCCATCTTGTCCACAAGGGTTATGTCCGGTCTATTGTGCGGGATGGTCTTATCCGTTATTATGGCGCGGTCCCAGTACAGCTTGTTGTGGGTTTTGGTCTCTAGTACTGCCTGGGGTTCGTACTTGTAGTATGGTACACTTTCTTCTTCTTCTTCTTATTATTATTGCTTTTATATTATTTCTCCCTGATTGGGGGCTACACCTCGTGACGGGTATTCCAACAAGTACAGAGGGTGGTTGTTGTTATATTATTGTTAGCCATATGGTGCAAGGAAGCCTGAGGCTTATATTGCTCGACTAGACAAAAAAAAAAAAAAAAAAATCCCACATCACCCTGAGTGAGTTTAGTTTAGTTTAGTTTTTTTTTTTAGGAACATTAGCAACTAAGGCCATATTGCTCCGGGATATGCGGTGGTCATTCCCTGACCTTTCCGCATCCTCCGTATTTGGTGGTGACGGGCTTGAACCCCGGTCTAATCAAGAAGCGTGTGCTATGCACTGCTGCTCCTTCCCACCTGGCTACGGAGGCGCCACCCTGAGTGAGAAAGAGAGAGAGAGAGAGAGTTGATGACGCGAGGACTTTAGTGGGATTTTTTTCACTCCGTGGCTGAGTTAGTAGGTCTTAGGCCTAGATAGCAAGGTTTCCCCCCCCCCCCCCCCCAGAAACTGGGTTTTTCGTCCAGCAAAACAGGAAAATCGACCAGAGAGTACACGCAATTTACAGACATAATTAATAAATTTCCCTCTTTGTTCCCTCAAATGGGTATATGTAAGAAATTACGGGTAGCCCTAAATATAATAGTTTTAGTTCGAGTACTCTGTGTTACTGTGGTTGTAGCAGTGACAAATTCTCATAATGTTTTTATACGAAGGTTAAAATTTCATGACTGTCTATAACTACACGCATGGTCGTTGATATCTGCATTGTGTTTACAAACCACAAGATCGTTTTCGTATGAAATTTTATCGAGTCCGGAATTAATGCATTAGTTAATGCATACTGTGTAACGTTTAGCAGACTGATTGCATATTTTGTTTTTCATGTTCGTGTTGTTTAAGTAAACTCGCAATTTTAAAGCTTGCTGTTACGAAACTAAAAATTGAATGGAATTATAAGTTGAAACTATTCAACATGGCATCCAGTTTCTGAAAACGTGGCTGCATGATTTGGTTCTATAAACATTATTGCATTAAATTGAGAAAGAAAAACGCACTAGCAGCTATAAAATTTATCACATGTATATTCTTATCTACTATTTCTTAGATAGTCTTTGTGGGGTATGTGATATTTTTTGTGTTTGTTTTAAACATACTATTATTTTAAATGACATTTACATTGAAACTCTAAAAGTAAAATAGCGAACATGTTGCTCATGTAAATGAAAAGCAAGAAGAGTACCTGTTACTTAAAATTTTAACAAAAGCAAGTGCACTTTACTTTGTGTCAAGGTATAAACTATGAATATATTTTTATAAATGCTATTCTGTTCTGTACAGAAAGGAGACAAACGTCGTATGTCCTGTTTTTTTTTTTTTTCTTGAATTCCAGAAGTACTGAAATTTAGATTTCTGGTCTTGATTTGCACATGTTTAAGTGGAGTTGTTTCTTATGTTGTATTCAACAGCTGACACTTGGCTTGGCTTAAGGTAAATTTGGCCTTGTCAATCTAACAGTAAAAAAAAAAAAAAAAAGTTAAGGTAACATGTCTAAACCAATGACATGTGCCTTTAGATGTATTGTAGTCTATTTTTCGTGATTAGACTACTATGAAATTTTGGCATATCTTTTCAAGCAAGATATGCAAAGATTTCGCTCCATGATCGATATCTAATGTTTGGTGGAATCCTAAGCCGTACGAAACTTTGAAGCAAAAATAATAAAATAAAAATATATGTAAATCCTCCTGAACATAGGGGCTCACATCTGGTGAGTATGGGCTTGGCACACCCAGAGTCCTGAGCTGGATATCATCATTCTTCTATTTCTGTCTCACTCTCAGGGGTAATTCAGAATTTTTTTTTTTTTTTTTCGGCTGGTGCAGCAAAAGCCTCAGGCTTCCTTGCACCATATGGATAATAATAATAATAATAATAATATTGTTCATAAAGCACATTCTGAGTTTAACCATAGACTGGTAGCATTATTTTGAGTTGTAGTGTAGAGTAATTTTTACTCCTATGGGTAAAATCCTAAGAAAATCAGTTTTATTTACAGGTTTTGATTTAAAACTGGTCAGTAATGTAAAGAGCCTTTATCTAGACAAGACCCCAGGGGCTCACATCTAGTGAGTATGGGCTTGGCACACCCAAGGTCCTGAGTTGGATATCATCATTCTTCCCTTTCTTGGTGATTCCCTTCTACTTCTGATTCTTTGTTTTCTCTCTTTCTCTCAGGGTAATTCAGAATTTTTTTTTTTTGGCTGGTGCAGCATAAGCCTCAGGCTTCCTTGCACCACATGGCTAATAATAATAATAATAATAATAAGACTGCAGTAATAGTTAAGACACAGCATTGGTATGTTAAAGGAAGGTCTGACCAATTTGATTAGATACTGTGATGTGGTCACAAAGGAACTGGATGCAAAACATAATTTTGATATCATATACTTGGATTTCAGGAAAGCTTTTGATAATGTTGCACATGGAAGACTGCTGCAAATTGGAGCGATATGGCATTAAGAGTAAGTTTCTACAATGGATAAAGGGATGGTTGAGTGGGAGACGACAGAGAGTGGTAACCGATGGACACTGCTCTTCGTGGACAAATGTTATTAGTGGAGTTCCTCAGGGTTCGGTGCTGGGCCCATTGTTTTATGTATTTATCAGTGATATTGATGAAGATATATCAAGCTTAATGTCCAAGTTTGCAGATGATACAAAGGTTGGCAGGGTTGGTAAAGACAGTATGCTACTCCAACTTGATCTAGATAAGTTGGGCAAGTCAGCTGAGAAGTGGCAACTGAAGTTTAACATTGACAAATGGAAAGTACTGCATATGGGTAGCAATAACCCAAGAGAAACTTACCAGCTGTGTGGTATTACACTAAGAGAAGAGGAAAGTTAAAAAAACCTGGGGGTAATTGTATAGTCAGATATGAAGTTCTCTGAACAGTGCAGACTGGCTGCCAGGGCAGGTCATGGTGTCTTGTCAATGATATATAGGAATTTTGCTAGCAGGGACAGGGAGGTGATTATCCCATTGTACAATGTGATGGTCAGGCCTCACCTAGAGTACTGTGTACAGGTCTGGAGGCCTCATTTTAGGAAAGATGTAGAGTTTCTAGAATGAGTACAAAGAACGGCAATAAGATTGGTGAGAGGGACAAATGGGTGCTCTCACCAAGAAAGACTTAAGTTTTGCGAATTGCAGTGCCTGGAGAGTAGGTACATGCAAGGTGATCTGATTGAGGTGTATAAGGCCTTGACTGGGTTGAGCAAGCTCAATGCTGATGAGATTCTTTCTCTTGCTCAGATTAAGAACCTGTGGGGGCATAGATTCAAATTAAGGAAAGATAGTTGCAGAATAGATCTGCAGAAATTTGCCCTTAGCCAGCAGGTAGTTCATTGGTGGAACAGACTTCCATCTTTTGTTGTGAAAGTTGGTAGCCTAAATAAATTTAAGGCTTAGCTGGACAGGCATTTGGAAAGAATGGATGGGTAATATTTGAGTTTGTTTTGGCTGATGCTGCATAATCTTGCTTTCTTGCATCGTATGCCTCTACTAATGCTGATTTTAATTTGTTATTAACAAAATTAAATTTACTTAAAATTTAAATGATTAAAATATTTTGCACTATTTTTTTTTTTGATTGGCTCTTGTGTTGTTCTTGCAATAGCAATTGGTCCAGGTTGAATATGAGTGCAAATTTCTTATTGAAAATTTTAGTTCTGCTGGATTTTGGTTTTGTATTCATTTTCCCCACTATAAGTTCTTCATTCACGTTTAGCAACAAGTTTGTAGAATGCAACATTGCAAGTGATGATGGTGTCGAGAGGCTGAAGATACATATGCTTTATTCTTTTCTTTTTTGGAGGTTCATATTCAATAGCTCTTTTTTGCTCAGCAAGTCTGTGATTATGTCATCTTCATCAAGTAAAGGGATATAATCCGGATCATCAGATCCAGTGCCATCTGGTGATAATGACGAAGCTACTTCTATGATATTTTCATCCTCAAAATCAGACTCAAGTCCAGCTAGGATTTGAAGAATATCCTCTGGGTTAGTGAACCTTTCTTGATCCATCATTGTAAAAGTTCTCTAAATACCTTCCCAGTAGGCTTTTATGAAAGAAAAATTTTAAAAATAATATGAACAAGGAATAGTCATTTAGTTACAAATGAGATTTTATGTATCTTGGTAGCAAAACAAAAAAATTACGTACCTTTGCGTTTCCCAAACTTTTTTAGTCACGGAACGCTTTTCATCTCAATGTATTTATGGAACACTTTCGAAAGACAAGTTTAGCGGAAGCCAAAGAACTGTTTGCTAATATTTTGTTACATACAATGCATTGTGCATCTTTATTTTCCAACACGTAAAGCCGAAATTCAAATAATTGTCATCATACTTTCGTTTTGGTCTTTTATTAGTTGGTTCCTGTTTTTTCACTTCAGATTTTTGCGGAACAAAAGGCTGCGATTGTTCATCCTCACTTTGAAGTGTGACAGTATTGTCTTCGTTTTCATCAACCACATTGCAATACTAGAAGTATTGCAATGTGGTTGATGAAGGCACAGTTGCAATACTTCTAGTATTGCAACTATGCTTCTCATTTTAAAGTTCCTTTTTTCAACCACAAATCCATGGTCATTTATTTTAATAATAATATTTTGAAATACTAATAATTATCAGAAAAGATTTATACAAGGAAATGAGTTTAGTTATGATATTGGTTTGCTTCCCCCTCTCCTTCAACCTGTGTACTCCAGGCTAAATCGCATATGAATGGCATATTAGATCACTACATTGTTACTTTTTCATAGATGCCATTACTTCTACGCATACTTTATGCAAAAGCCCGCCAAAATAAAGTGTTCCGCAGTCTATTTGATTATTAATCTATGCCAGTATATTAATAATCAGAAAAAAAAAAGTTAAAAATTATAATGATACGAAAGTGGTGTATGCTACAAATATACAAAATTTATTTATTTTATTTTATTTTATTTCTTTAATTATTAATTATGATTTTTCATGGAACACAAGTGTTCCTCGGAACGCAGTTTGGGAAACACTGCTCTAACTTCATGCCCAGGTAACATTATGTAAAATTTACTCCATACCCTTTTACTTTCACTTTATATTAACACATTAATGCTTGAACCCCTGCCACCTGTCACATCTCATGACTGAATAACCATAAAGAATTAACTTGGGGGAAAGGGGTAAAATGACATAAAGGAAAGAGGTGAGAGTGGTCTCTAAGATCCATGTGAGTAAGATTTATACACAACCAATCAAGGGTTAAAAAGAAGTGCTGTTACTAAATTCATAAGTTCAGAAATCAGCGACAATATCAAAATACATCTTTACACTGATATTTCCTAAGTTGTGCTCTGTAGAGGGCTGGAGGAGGGGGGCTTCATGGAAACCCCCAATGAAAATTTTTAAATAAAATATTCTTGAATAAACATTTTTCTAAGAGAAATATAAAGTTTTGCTTTATTTTCACAATACTTTGATTAGCACTGTTACTGATAAATTTATTTATGTAGCCCTTATACCCAAATGTGCTTGATAGATGGACATGACAATAAATACCAATCGTTTTGTTGTTGCCAGATAACAATGGTTTTATTGGCTTGCAGCAAAATTGACCATGAATATCTGATGCCTTATTGGTAGGTTTACCAGATGGATGAGTCCTCTCATTTTCTTGTTACCCTCCCTGTCCAGCCTCCATTTTCAGTAAATCTCATTTTGTCTGGTGTTTCACTCCCTCTAAACTGATTATAAATATATATATATTATTTATTTATTTATTTTTGTGCCACACTGCTCTATCAATAAACATATCTCAATTCATTATTCACAATGCTGTACAGCATTTGATTTCTTTTCCCCACCAAAAGTATATAAATGTATATTTCCTGCTTTACTTGCTAGGTGATAGCATTCTCTGTTTATTAGCATTAGAATTAGTAGTGGAATATGATGCAAGAGAACAAGCATATACATGCTGTATATGCTTGTTTTTTTTTTTTTTTCGCTGATGCTCAGCGAATAAAAAAAATCTTCCCAATTCACCTATCCATTTGCTCCAAAAGTTTGTCCAGTTCTTCCTTGAATATATTTAAGTTATCAACTTCCACAATGGCATATAGAAATGTGTTCCAGCAATGGCTAAAGGCAAATACCCACATATCTATTCTGCAACTGTCTTTCCTCAATTTGAATTTGTCTCCTCAAGTGCATAATCTAATTGAGAGGAAGAATCCCATCAGCATTGAGTTTGCACAAACCATTCAAACTTTATACATCTCAATGAGATCACCTTGCAAGTGCCTAGTCTCCAGATGCTGCAATTTGCAGAACTTAAGCCTTACTTGGTAAGAGCAACCCTTGGTTCCCCTTACTAATCTTGTTGTCCTTCTCTGTACTTGTTCCAGTAGATCTACATCCTTCCTAAAATGAGGCTTCCAGACCTGTATGCAAGGTGTGGCCTGACCTGACCATTGTTGCCTTATATACAAAGGGATAATCACCTCCTTATCCTGCTAGCAAATTTCCTGTGTATGTTTCTCAAACCTGAAGTTTCACACTTCAGGTGTGTTTCTCAAAGGAAAGAGATTTCTGAATGTTGAGGACAAAATATAACTGTTGAACTGAACATCTCTTTGGGCACCTTTGCTTATTCTTTGTAGAAACTTTTAGAAAAGTGTAATAAGTGCATTCAGTCAGGTGGTGATTACTTTTGAATAAAAATAAAGCCATTTTTGAGCTCCTTTACTCTGTGTTCTTTTTATTGCACCAGTCCCGGTACTTTATTACCACACTTCATATGTAACTTTTCCTTTTTTGTGTAATGCCTGAAACATATTGCCTGTTTTATTAATATAGATTTATGTGTGGGATTTGGGTACATGGTATTATAATTTAACTGAAACATGCTTTTCCTTCTCCAGTAATGCTTGAACATCCAAAACTAGGTTTCTGAACTGTCAAATTTGAATTGATCCTGAAAATCTTCCCAGGTATTAACAGAATGTACACTAAAGTCTGGTATCAGTCTGATGAGTAAGAGTCAAACATCCAAATGTTAAACATTCAAATATCCAAACGTTAGACATCTGAACATCAACAATGAGTAAGAGTTAAACACCATGGACTTTCCTAGTTGCCTGTTTACACTGTTCAGAAAACTTGATATCTGCCCATATTGTAACTCTAAGTGTATAATTTAAATGGGGGTCATTATCCCTCAAGTGCATTTTGCCACATTAAAACATAGCTGCCACTTTTCTGACCATTTTTGAAGTTGGTTCAAGGATCCTGAAGGAGCTCTGCTCGGCACCGATTATTAACAACTTTAGCAGTCTTCATATCGTCTGCAAATTTTGACATCATGCCTTCTATCCCTTCATCGATATTGTTTATGAAAATTAAAAACAATAGAACTGATCCTTGGGGACCCCATTCCTGATGTTACACCAATCTGAAGAATGTCCATTAATCACTACCCTCTGCCCTGTAGCCACTCAGAATTCCATCTTAGAATCTTTCCAGTAATTCCATCATCTCACAAGGAAATGAGTCAAATGCTTTGTTAAAATGCAAATAAACTATATTGCAATTGTTCCTTACATCCAGCTCATGAGTAACTGTCAAAGTAATCAAGTCAGTTAAACATGATTTTCTCTGTAACAAAACCGTGTTGTGTGTCCTTCAGAATGCCTTATCTATCCAAATGTCCTTGGATTTCACTCTTAATGATTTCCTCTAAGATTTTCCCTACACTGAAGTCAGACTAATTGATCTGTAGCAACTGCCTTTAACTCTTAGAACTTCCTTTATATATTGGCAATCCATTGGCACTTCTTCAATCCAAAAGAATCTCTCCTGAGTCCAAAGATGACTCATAATTAACCTCGGTGGTTCAGTTCACTCCCTTGCAGTCTTCTTCAAAATTACTGGGTATATGCCATCAACTTTGAGAGCCTTACTTGCCTTTATGCTGGAAAGTTTTTCTTATAAACTTTTTAGTGTAAAGTTCATTATACTCATTAGTTTTTCTAATGATGAATATAATGAACAACTATACAGACAAATAGTGTGGGCCAGCAAATCAAAATATCTTGCTTTTGGGATTTTGAACTTTATAGATAGTGATTGGAACCTGGATCAGTTGCTTGCTCAGTAGTATAGTAGTTCTTGATTTGCAGGCCAGTATGCTTTTTTAGCATGCCAGCCTGCAAATCCAGAAATGCTATACTACCGAGTGAGAAACTGATCCACAGGTTCCAGTGCTACATGTGAGCAATGTAGCATTAGGCAAGTTACTTCTATAGATACAGGATCGTTAAGTGTTTGGTGATGAGTAATTATCAGTGGCCACTACTAATGCTGTGAATGGGGTTGTATAGGGTTTAGGTGTTGGACCCCTTACTATTTTTAGCATTTATTAATGATATTAATGTGTTTTCAAGTTTTAATTCTAAGTTTACTGATTTTACAAATGTGTGTAAGGTGGTTAATGAAAATAATTAAGGTGTGCTATTTTAAAAAGATATCTAGATAAACTAGAAACATATTGCCACATTAAGTGCTGCCGAATACTGTTGTAAAAAGTCTTTACAAGCAACTGCACTTTATTTATAGTTGCAGGGACAAACTCCTTATGCACATTCCCTTTAAATTAAAAAAAAAAAAACAATCAAAATGACTAAAAAAATAAAAATGACTCACCTAAATTTTTAAATGTTGTTTTAGTTTTTCTTCATATAACAAGAAATTTGAAAAATGACTAATGTCCACTGCAAAATTATCCTAATTAGGTTAATTACCCACATATTGATTAATGATCAACATCCAGTATCACTTGAAAAATGCAAAATTATCATGTGGGGGGGTACTTACTCATAGATTGGGTATCACAGCACCAGCTAATATAGAATCCCAGAGCATTACAACAAATAAGTTTGTGTGCTGTGCTGTTTAGCATCTGGTTTAGAAATAATTTTTTAATTCATATCCTTAAAATGTAAGGTATATTTTCTTTCACTGTGGCGGAAGTCATCACCACTAAAAGATGTTTTATATTCTCATACTTCATGAAAAATTTTCTTTGTATTTCAAGCATGAATTTGGCCACCTTAGAATAGTGGTGTTTTGTACCAGGTGGAAAAAGCCTTGAAAACATTTTCATATTGAGAAGTAGTATTGCCTTTTATTAAATTGTGATACTGTAACTCTGACAGCTGCTTTTATCAAGTTGCTATCTCATGAGAAGGTTTTGGGAGCTGCCAACTAATACTGACCTAGCAAAGCAGGGATGATATGAAGCAGCAGTATAAACAATGCTATATGGATTTTCAATTAAAGCATCTTGAATTTTAAATTAAAGCATCTATTCAAGCATCTGATGTAGCCAAGTAGTCAGCATGGGAGAGTGCAGTAGCACATGCATTTGAGTTGACTGTGGTTTCAAGCTCATATTGACTTCTATTTAAATAGGATAAGATCATATTCTTGTCAAAATGGTTAGTTGTAAATTCCTCTGACTTTATGGTCATGCCCAAATTTAAACAGAACATATAAGTGTAAATTTAGTTTGTAAGTTTATATTATCATACTATTATTATATTAATTTAATTTAGCAAAATGAAACAGACTAATTAGAATAAGATATATATAATACTTATCTATTGCAAATATGTTTCTCTCCAAAGTGTAATAGGAATATTAGTAAAAAAATTAATAAAAATTATAGAAATTTGGAATTCAGTGTGAAATTTGAAAGATTTGTACTAATCTCATTAAAAGTATAATTTACAGGATAAAAATTTATGACAAGTTTTTCTGTTTCAGAAACTTTTAAACTATGCATTAGGAATCTAAAGATGGATTTTGAAGCCATAGATGGGTTTCTTCTTCATGGAAATCCAGCTGCTCAAGCAAGGGTAAGTTTTCCTGAAATGTATTGAAAATAGTGATTCAAAGTTTTCAACAAAAACTAACTTGTAGCCAATAAATTATCATGTTTGTGCACAAGATGTATTAATAATGTTGGTATAACCTCTTACTTTCTAGTTTATGCTCATTTAGTAAAAAGTCAGAAGTGGCACAACACTGAGTGTGGACTAAGAAACTTTTGTACACAATGCAGTACAATACAATAGGATGAAAGGAGTAAACAGTGTTGGTGAGCTCTGAAAAATCTTTTCTTTATCAAGAAAGATTAGAACAGTTCCTATTGATTTTATTTGCATTGGGGAATTGTTATTGTGAATATAACAATGTTATTGGGAATTGTTAATATTGTTATTGCGAAGTACCTACCTTTTTTGTATAGGGCATTGCCTCTAGTTTATTGATAACAAAGAAGAAATTTTTGAAAAATGTAGTGCTTGGTTTATTGAAGAACTGATTAGAAAGAGCAAAAATAAAAGTTTTCCATTGTACACAACTCCAACTTATAAAAGTTAGCATATTCACTTCCTTTAAGCGTATAAGCATAAAAGAGCACTAGAAGTGATATATATATACGGGCCCTGGGTGCAAAGCAAATTAGAGGTCAATTTCAGTGCAATTTATATAGAGCTGCTCTAGAAAAGTGATTAAAGTTCTTTTTAAGTTTATCCCATCTTTCTCCTAAAGAGCCTTTCATTTAAAGCAGTTCTTAACTGATTCACAAATTAGAATACAGAAAGGAATGCCTTTCTTTTCTTCTTCTCTTTGCTTTCTCTCTGTGTATTTTATTATTGTCTACTAACCGACTAATTCTTTCAACTACTTGACCTCCTAGTGGCACTGCTTCTGCTTCCCCATGGCAGGACTGGAAGCTGGGAGGGAAAGTTAACTCCAGGGAAAAAAGGAGAAAACCATGGAATATGACAACTATCCACCATTTGAACAGCCTAGGTGCTCAACATGCGAAATTGATCATGATACTGATCATGATACATTACAGTTAAAAAGACTGTGCATAGATGTGCAACAAAAGAAATGCCTATCATTTCCTGACTTGCATTCACTGTTGGACAAATCTTTGAGTACTCTTAACTCCATTCCTTGTACAGAAATGCTTAGAAAATGTGGTGGGTTCACCCAAAATGGTGAGAAGACTCAGATCTGGTGATTTCTTTTGGTCAAAACTGCAAGTCAAAAACATTCTGAGACTCTGCTCCAACTATCAACTTTTAGTGAAATATCCATGCAGGTTACCCCAGATGCAACATTAAATATCTCCAAAAGGGTAATTGCAGAGTGGGGACCTAATGAGCATTACAAAAGTTGAACTGGTCCAGGAACTGAAAAATTAAAAAATTACACAAGCCAGACACATTCAGAAGATATGGTGAAATTACTGCCACATCATCCTGATATTCAGTACACCTATCCTAGCATCCACTGTCAAAGCCAGCTATCTCAATAGCTGAATATGACCATATATACTGAATACTATAAGATGCTTCAAGTGCTGAAAATGTGGTCACAAATATCTTGTCAGGGAGATACAGCCTACCCAAACTTTGAGTCAAAGTCACATATGCAAACAGACAGACTGATGCTGAAATACTGCACTGTCCAAATTGCTAAGGTCACTGGCTTACTCCAAATCCTGTGAACTTTGGAAAACACGGAAAAAAAAATCAAAAGTATAGGATAAAGCAGAAAGCCATGTTTCACTAGGGGAAAGAAACAAATTATACTCAATATACCTAATAACACATATGCAGCAGCAACACAAACTGAAGTCTCAGTTTCTCTAACCATATCCATTGCAGGTTGAGCCTGATATTATCATCCTTGAAACAGATTCCTAAGGAACAGAAGGTAGTAGACAGATACAAACAATATCCCAGTCACAGTTCCACCAGCTGCACCATACACACCCTCAGACATTATAAAACTGAAAATTTATTTAGCTTCAACTAAGAAATCAAACAACTTTATATTAATGAAGGGAAGGATATCAGTAACAATGCCGACTCAGATGGTCACCAAGGCATGCTTGCAAACTGCCATGTGGCTTCTTGATTAGAAATTAGGGTAAGACCAATACCCCTTCTTCTGTCTACCGACAACTCTATGCTACATACTGAGCCGAATACTCTGACCTCTTGCCACTTCAAGCCATCAGTGAATGCCACTGTCTTCACTGATGGCTTGAGGCACCTCCGTAGCCAGGTGGGCAGGAGCAGCAGTGCATAGCACACGCTTCTTGATTAGACCGGGGTTCGAGCCCGTCACCACCAAATACAGAGGATGCAGAAAGGTCAGGGAATGACCACCGCATATCCCCGGAGCAATATGGCCTTAGTTGCTAATGCTCCTAAAAACCAAATAACAAACTAACAAACTGATGGCTTGAAATCAGAGTTTTCTGTGGGATCTGTTGCTGTCTTTCCAGATAGTACTATATCTGGGAAGATTCCTCAAAGAATGCAGCATGTACAGTTGCAGACAAAAAACACTGCATCACCTTAAAAAAAAAAAAAGTAGCATTTGTAGTGAAACATATAAGATATTGTTTGATTACGGTTATTTTGTTTGTTGCAAAGCAAAGGTATTGCATCAGATAACGCTTCTATTGCATCAGCCAGTAATTGCGAGGTGTAATTGCATCAGCTGTATCTATAAATACGTCATTGGAAGGGTATACTGCTTATTAGTACCCTGTTTTGCGGAGGTGTAAGCATGGCTCCATATGTTCAGTTGACACCAAGAAAAAAAGTGTAACTGTTGCTCTGTCCCAGGAAGGGCTTTTTATGCGTGTTATCGCTGATAAAATAATGCTGCCACCAGTCAACAGTATCCCGGGTGCTGAAATTAAAGCGTGAAACCGGTGATGTGAAGAGAAGACCTGGGTCGGGCCCTAAGAGAGTAACACTACGCCTTCCCAAGATCAATATTTGAAACGGCTATTCCTTCATAATCTCCATGCTAGTGCTCCTGATCTAAAACTGGACTTTGAGATGGCCTCTGGTGTTGAAACAAGTTGAAACACGAACTATACAAAGATAGCTTTCGGAATGTGGTCTGCATGCCTATTGACCCAAGAAGAAACCTTTGCTGACAGTTACACTTTTTTTTTCTTGGTGTCAACTGAACATATGGCCATGCTTACATCTCCACAAAACAGGATACTAATGAGCAGTATACCCTTCCAATGCCGTATTTATAGATACAGCTGATGCAGTTACGCCTCGCAATTACTGACTGATGCAATACCTTTGCTTTGCAACAAATGAGCAAGAAGCGACTTGCTTGGGCTAAAATGCATGTTTCATGGACAAAAGAGCAATGGGACACCGTTATATTTTCTGACAAATCGAAATTCAACCTGCATGGCTCGGATGGGAAGCGATTTGTCAGAAGATGAAAATCAGAGGCATACCATCCTGACTGCATAACACCACTGTAAAGTTCCCTGCTGGTCAGTTGGTCTGGGGATGCATAACAAGCAAAGAGGTGGGGCAAATTAAGTTTATTAATGGAACGGTGAATGCAGAAACCTACACTGCTATCTTGGAGGAGTGCCTGAAACCCGTTATTAGGGATCACCACACAGATGTCCAAAACTGCATTTTTAAACAGGACTCGGCACCTTGCCACACAGCAAAATTGGTAAGTTTTATGTTATTTAGATTTAATGATGAGTTTGTCTCACAAGGCTTAAAACGTACTTACACCAATGTTTTCCCTTGTTTTTGTCCTTTACCTCAGAAATGCCAGCATTTCTGAGGTACAACTGCATTTTAAAGGACAAAAAAGTTGTGTTGGACTGGCCCGGCAACAGTTCAGATTTGAACCTTATTGAAAATTGCTGGTACGTAATGTCTAAAATTGCTCAGAAGAAGCCAACAAGTAAGATTCAGCTGCAGGAGAGCATTGTAAGGGTGTGGTACCACGAAATTGGACAACCATATATCCAGAAGTTGATTAACTCTATGCCAGATCATTGCAAGGCTGTAATTGCAGCTCGAGGAGGAACAACAAAATATTGAGCACTTATTTTGCTGATTTACAGTACATAATACTATTATGTTAACTTGTCATTTCAGTCTGTACACATAAATGCAATAAAATGTATGTTTGGTTGTCATGATTGCCATTTGCATGATTTCTCATATTTTCATTAATTGCACATTTTACCCATTGGGAAGATATTTATGGCAATTCAGTATATCAGGTGGAGTCTTTTTATTGGATTTCATTCACAGAGATATATATATCCCATCTAACAAATGCATTTCGAACATTTCTACAACCCACAATGTAGCGCAAAACATTATTTGCAAAATTCACAAGTGATGCAGTTTTTTGTCTGCCACTGTATACAGTTGAGTTTTATGCTATGCAATTAGCCTTGGATCACATTGAAACTCACAAGTACCAAAGGTGTACGTTGTATACTGACTCTAAGTATACTTCAGGCTTTATCGGGGGATGAGGCATAATACTCATCCGTTCCTGACCCAGATCCAGCAGACATTACATTGTCTTTCTGAGTGTTCATTTGACATTTGTTTCTGCTAGATCCCAAGCCACATTGGGATTAGGAAGAATGAACTGGCAGATGCTACAGCCAGATCACCAGAATCCCACAACACTCATTGCCTCTTAGTCCCCCTATACAGACTACAGGCAGGTGATACACTGTAAATTACTTTCCCGATGGCAACAATCTTGGCATGGGCAGGTCACAAACAAGCTGATAAAGCCTGTAATACAACACTGGCAGTCTAGTCTGCACAGGAACCAAAGAGAGGCTTTCCTCCACATAGGACACAGTCATCTTACCCATGCATTTCTGCTGAGGGCAGATGACTGTCCTATGTGTGAGAATTGTGGCACCGTTTTAACCAGTCATATTTTAATTGAGTGTCTATGCTATAGACACGAGTGTGCTTTATATTTTACCGCTTTTAGTCATCTGGCTGAGCCTTATACACTCAGTCAAATTTTATCTGACAATGACCACGTGTCTTCTGTTTTTAGTTATTTAAAATCAGTTAACCTTTATACTTGTATCTAAAATTTACAATTTTATTGCTATATCTTTATTGTTATATTTTATAGATTTTTATGCCTTTATTGTAATATATATACTGTGACACAGTGACCTAATTCTTTAAGTCACTAAAATTTTAATTGTGTACTTTTATGACCTCGTTTTGGCGCATTATAGCCTCAGTAGCTAATGCGCCAATAAAACCCAACAAAACCAAACCAAACCAAGCCAACTCAGATGAACCTGTCCTAGATCTTCATGCAGAAGATGATGTAGACACTGGATGCTCAATGAAGCATGATCACCATAAACAGTATGGGCAAAAGAGTCAGAACCATCCTCATGCACCAAAACCAAAAAATGCACCATATCATACAGTGGAACTGTAGAGGCCTTCACAGCAACATTGATGATATCCACAAGCTAATCAGTTGTTATCATCCTGTGGGCATCTGCTTACAAGAGACAAATTTAACACTTCAAGTATCTTTCTCAATTAAAAATTATACACTTTTTGGGCAAGGCAGAACTGTTACGAATAGTGCTTGTGGAAGGGTAGCTATACTCCTGGACTCAAAAGACCTACGTAAACAGTCTTCTCTTCAAACCTCATTAGAAGCTGTTGTGACATGTATTATGATTGGCATTGCTTTGACACTTGTCTATCTACCTTCCATCCAACCATCCTTTTGCGATGCAGGAACGGGAAGACCTTATTTTGTTTATTGGGTGACTTCAATGGACATCATCCATTGTGGGGTTCTCCCAATGCAGATGGAAGAAGACAATTCACTGAAATGCTCACTGATAGACAAAATCTAACCACACTAAATACTTGCTCACCAACTTGCATCTATTTCCCTACAGGAAAAACCTCTGCAATAAATCTGTCTGCTCTCTGATCCTCTTTCCTAGTATCAAGTGGAGAGTTCTTGATGATCTGCTGAATAGTGATCATCATCCAGTAATATGTAAAATTCAAATATCACACTCCATAACCTCAGAAAACTACATAAAATGAAAATTTTCCAAGGCTGATTGGGCAGAGGTACTCTTCTCATGTATCCTTTGATGATTAGATTATCGAATCTTGTCCTATTGACACAGTCCCTGTCCATATTATGAAACAAATACTAGCAGTTGCAACTACTGCCATCTCACAGTTAGCATCCATAGAACCATAAATTAATTGGTGGAGCAAGGATTATAAGATTGTAAAAAAAAAAAAAAAAATGAGTATGGAATCTCTTCTCATCACCACTAATTTTTATAAATTACAAGAGACTTAGATCCAAGGCCTGCCATGTTAGAAGAAAAGCTAAAAGAGACTCATGGATTCAATTTGCAACCTCAATTAATAAAAATACTGATGTAAAGATAATATGTAGAAAAATAAAGCAACTAAATGATAAATTCCCTCCATTACCCTGTCCACTATTCAACTGGAATGGGCAGGAACTGTATTTACGCAGTTGTCTACCTCAACTGCATATGAACCATCATTTCAGAAGAAGGCTTTAGCCAAAATATCTCAACTGTACTTCAGAACCATATCTTCTCTGCCCTACAATCATCTACTTACAATGCTCAAACTTGAAGCCACAGCTACCTCAAAGAATAGTGCTGCTGGTCCCAGTGGAATATATTACACAATGCTTCAACACTTAGACAGTAAATCATTATCTTTTCTGATGACCTTCTACAATTACATCTTCATTTACATCACTCCCATGTACTGGCAATTCCAAAACCATGGAAAGATCACTCTAGTTCTTACAACTATAGACCCATTTCCTTGCCAGCTGCTTGAGTAAAACTTTGTAAAAAATTATACACCATTAACTAACATAGTATCTTGATTCCCACAATCTAATCTCTGATAATCAATATGGTTTCAGAAAAAAAAATCAATCATCCCTGAATCTGATGGTCAAACTTGAAACAAACATCAGGAATGCATTTATCCAAAACAAATATACACATACAAAACTTCCTTCAGCATAGATTGTTTCAAGTCCACTATCAACAAGCCCTCTCGCAAATCTGTATTCAAGAGGAAGGAGTCCCACAAGGCTCATTTCTCAGTGCCACCTTATTTGCAAAAATAATAAATCATGACCAAAAGTATTTTCAACCCTGTAAACTCATACCTCTATACAAATGATCTGACTATTTCTTGCTGTCCTGAGAACATGAGCTTCATTGACAGGCAACTTCAAATCTCAATTAAAATAATATTGAGCTATGGATAGCACAGAACGAGTACCGATTATCTCATTAGAAATGTAGTGTCGTTTGTACTTTTTTGTAACAAATGGAAGATGTATCCCGATTCAGAGCTACACTAAACAAATCATTTTTTTTTTTTTTTTCAGTTTGAATAGCATTTGTCTTCTTGGCCTGACTTTGATAGTAAGTTGAACTTCTTAGAATTCATCAAACATCTACAGACTACTTGTCAAGTTATTTCTTGTACAACATGGGGTTCAAACCGTTACACCTTGTATAGAACTCTAATTAGATCTTGCCTTGATTATTGTGCCCTGCTGTATGATTCTGTTAGGGAGAGAAATTATATTTGATGTTTTGATGTTCTCTAGAACTTCCTGAAGATTTCAATCCAGGAGGTTTGAGTTCAAATGAATTACCTGAGGATTTTCGATTGATTCCTGAACTGGCTAGACAGAGTATACTGCAACAACCAGCTTCGATTGCGTCATCCAAAAAGAAACAAAATGATATTTCAGCTCCACAGGTTTCAACAGTAGTCAAGCATGAAACATCGAACATGACCGTAACTCCTATAAATAATTTAAATGACAATTTCTGAAAAAAAAAAAAAAAAAAATTTGGAGCAATTTGTGATATCTGTGATCGATTATGGTTTGAAAATGATAGAAGTGCACCCAACTTTTGCTCATAACACAGATCTCATCAAAATTAAAGTTGACATTCGGAAATATTTTAACAACAGCCCTACATAGAGGAATAAAAGTTAAAATATTGATATCCTCCTGTGCCATTGGTAAAAATTGACACATTACTTTGCTGTTGCCAATGTGGGCTGCAAAAAAAGACTGGCAACACACATGTGGAAGGGAACTAGTTTGTAGGAATTTGTGCGTTAAGCGGCCCTAGATGTATGCTACCAGCGTTATTGAGGGGAAACACAGTCATAACAGATGTGGTGGAAGAAAAGATCTGGCAGCAGATAAAATTCAGTTCCATCTGGTAATATATACACTTATTGAATATACTGATGCATTCAGTAAATAAAAAGAAACATTTATTGAATTAGCATACTAATTCAATAAATATTACATGAAAAAATTGGCAGTCAACTAGCAACTCCCTCTAGTGAATATATAATGGGAAACTAATTTGCCATCATGAATGGTGTATCACATATAATACTCTTTAATAATTTGATTTATGTTTCCTCACATGTAAAGGCTTTGCTGGTCTCAGTTCTAGAGTTCTCAGTTGATCTTATGTACTCAACTTTGGATTATCCAAGATGTTTTTTTTTTTTCCCTGCTCCAAATTATTCAGTTTAATGCTTTTCTGATTTTTGTAAATCCTGCTGGTTTCTGTTACAGGGATCTCTGTAATTATACCACCATTATTAAAGATAATAATAATTATTATAATTATTATTTATTAGATGCTGTAGTAACTGCCATTTTGCAAACATGCTTTGTTTTACTTTGCTTAAAGGGCATGAATTGAATTATGTCTATTATTATATTTAGATTTTGCCAAAAAATTTTTATATCTTTCATCCTTTAATTTAGCTTAAGTGTCTTCATGGTATAATCTCTTCTTTAATAGCAATTTAATTTACATTAAAATTAACAAAAAGACAGTGAGTTAATGGTAAAAAACATTAGTGTTCTACAAAGAGAAAGTCCAGTCATTTTGAATACCAAAAAAATCATCGCCTTCAAATCCCAAAAACTCATCCTCGCTAATGTTGGTATCATTGTCTTCAAATAACACAGTGACTTCAGTGCCATCAAGGGCATTACTAATTCCAGTCTTCTTGAAAGACTTTATAATTATTTTACCACTTGTATTTCTCCAAGATTCCTTACCCATTCATATACCTGTGCAATGGTGAGCCTCTTCATTCTTCCTGTGGGTGTGGGGCCATAATCAGGTTCTCCCATTCATTTGTTCTACTGTTCTCTCTTATTTTGCTTAAATCGCTTGTTTATGGACACATCCAAAGGCTGAAATTGGCTTGTCAGTCCACCAGGAATGACAACCACTTGTGTATTCAATTCCCTCACCCTCTTTTTAGTGACTTCAGTTCTATGGGCTCTGAACTGGTCCCAAATTAGAAGAGATGGTTTCCTTAAGAGACCACCAGGACAGGATAGGATGCCTTGCCCATATTTTTTGGGGCCATAAATTCATTTCATTTAACATGAACAAATTCATTTCAGATTCATTCATCCATCCTTTTGGATGAACATGAACAAATACACTTTCTGGAATTTTTTCCTTATGTGGAGTTTTTCTTTTAAAAATTAAAAATGGTGGTAGTTTTGTGCCATCAGCACAGCAGGCCAAAACTAATGTGTAATGTTTTACTCATGCCCGGTGGTTTTTATCGACACCATTTTAGACCCTTTGATGTTCACAGTTTTGTTGGATGGTGCATCAAAAGTTAGTGGGACCTCGTCCGTATTTCCTATTTGGCCAAGTTCAAAAGAAGTTCGTTTTAGTGCCTTTATTACAAATTTATGGAATTCCCAGTATTTTTTCTTCATAATCTGCCATAATTATGGAATTCCCAGTATTTTTTCTTCATAATCTGCCAGGGCAGGTGGGGTAGGTAACAACCTACCCCACCTGCCCTGATGCCAATGGGGGAGGGCTCACTTCTGCATATAGGATGCAGAGTGATTTTTCAAGGCATTTTTTTGGGAAAAAAGTGTCTTACATGGTACCTATGACCAGCTTACACAATTGTAATTAGCGCAATTTTCCAAAGTTTATGGAATGAGTGGTAGTACTAGAAGAGAGAAATGTCACTATGTTTTGCATGGTAATAAAGTATTAAACAGTAAACAATATTCCAAAATGTGGTCTCTCTTCCCCTCTCTCCCTTCCCCCCCTTTCTCTCTCTCTCGGCACCTCCGTAGCCAGGTGGACAGGAGCAGCAGTGCGTAGCACACGCTTCTTGATTAGCTCGGGGTTCGAGCCCGTGCCCACCAAATACGGAGGATGCGGAAAGGTCAGGGAATGACCACCGCATATCCCCGGAGCAATATGGCGTAGTTGCTAATGCTCCTAAAAACCAAACAAACAACATCAAAACTCTCTCTCTCTCTCTCGCGCGCACACACACACACACACACACACACACACACACACACACACACACACACACACACACACACACACACACACACACACACACACACACACAAGTATACATAATAAATAACACACACCACTTCTTTTAATGTACAGCTCATATACATCAAGCTGCATAACAATTGTGTTAGCAAAAACCAAACTTGGCAATCTGTTATTACATGCAAAAAATTGAAAAAGATTTCACATTCCTCATTAAAAAGAATAGTTAATTTGTTTTAAATCCTCCAATACAAAAATAGTTTTTTTCTCTGTAATGTATTCATTGCCATTCTCTCTCAAATTGAGTGGGTACATGTAGTGACTAACAATACAGAATGTGAGAAATCATGTTTTGTATCATTAGTGATCAGTATTTCCTCCTTTAGCCACAATAAAAGAAGATTGCTTCAAATAAAAAATACTTTTTTTTTTAGATATAAAATATGAATGGCTGCACACTGTTATATTTTTCTGTGTGTACCACTTGTGGCATGCATTCCATTTGTTTTCCATCATTGATAGAGTGGATTTGCCTTTTCAGTTAGTGCCGTACAATTTAAAAAGATATTGTTAACTAAGGCTAAACTGTGGATAATGATATTTGTCTCTAAGTTGAACATAAATCAAAGCCTTAGCACTGTTAACACAGCAACATTTGTGATGGCAAATGGCATGTGCCAAATTTTAAAATAATAAAAATAAAATGGCTATCAGAGTGAAGTAAACATTAATTTTAATATTCCTTCAGTATATTTTTGACTTTTGATCTGCACCATGATTTTGCTGGAATTTAAGAATTATGTCCATAAAAATATCAGATCTGAGTATTAAGTGTATGCCAGTTCACGTAACAATAGGTTTAAGCATTGTGTTGAAAACACCAAATGTTTGTAATAAAAAGAGCATCATGTATCAGAAAAATTACGCCTAGAGGGATGTAGATGGCCAACATTATTTTTAGTTTGATTTCATATCTTACATATAAAGGGAAGGACTTTTGCTTTCGTAAAGGTGACTACAGGAGTCTCACATGTTTTTAAATTCTGTACAGTGGGATCAACTGATGATGTTACCAACGTTGAATTGTTGAATTCTAAATGGGAAGCCTTCAGGAACTTTATCTTGGATCCTACTAGGCTTCTCAATCCAACTAAGAAATACTGTTCAAGGTTCAGGCCTAAATGGATGTCAGATGAATTAATGAGGCTCGTGACAGAGAAGCAAAATGTATGGGATGCATATAAAGTATCAGGTGACACAGAAGCCTATGGCAGATATAAGCTTGTCTGTAATCAAGCCACAAAGGAGGTTACAAGAAATCAAGATTACAAGATTACAAGAAATCTTTGGCAAAGGATGCAAAGAAAAATAGCAAAGAGTTCTTTATTTATGTAAACTAGAAGGAAAGGGATTAATAAAATTGGACCACTTAACATAGACCACTTAACATTGACTATTGATGATCATGCTCAGGTAGCTGATGAACTGAATATCACTTCTGGCATTCCCAATGAGGGGAATGCCAGAAGTTTATCAAACTCTAACAGTGACCTAAGTGATTTTGTAATAACTGAGAGCAAAGTGAGGAGAAATTGTTGAAGTTAAACATAGGGAAGGCACCTGGGGTGGATGGGATCTATCCAGTTATATTAAAGGAGGCAGCAAAGGAAGTAAGCAAACCCTTAGCCATAATTATGAGAGCTTCCTTGGACTAAGGGGAGGTCCCCATGGACTGGAGGTGTGCAAACTTATCACCAATTCACAAAGGGGGTTCAAAAGGCGACACAAGTAACTATAGACCTGTTAGTTTAACTTGTGTTCCGGAGAAAATAATGGAGTCACTGGTTAAAAAAGCATTGCAGGATAATCTAGACAAGACCGCATTAATAGTTAAAACACAGCATGGGTTTGTTAAAGGGAGGTCTTGTCTGACCAATTTGATTGGATACTATGATGTGGTCACAAAGGAACTGAATGTCAAAAATAATTTCAATATCATATACTTGGATTTCAGGAAAGCTTTTGATACCGTTGCGCATGGAAGACTGCTGTACAAATTGGAGAGGTATGGCATTAAGGGTAAGTTGCTACATTGGATAAAGGGTTTGTTGAGTGGGAGATGACAGAGTGGTAATCAGTGGACACTGCTTTTCATGGACAAATGTTATTAGTGGAGTTCCCCACTAATAACTTTGTTTTGTGTATTCATCAATGATATTGATGAAGGTATATCAGGATTACTGTCCATGTTAGCATTAGCATTAGTAGAGGCATATGATGCAAGAAAGCAAGCTTATTCAGCATCAGCCAAAAAAAAAAAAAAAAAACCCACTCCCATTTCACCCCTCCGTTCGTTCGAAATACCTGTCCAGTTGAGCTTTAAATTTGTTTAGGCTATCAACTTCAACAACAAGTGATGGAAGTCGGTTCCACCAACCAACCAACCACCCGCTGGCCAAAGGCAAATTTCCGCACATCTATCCGACATCCGTCCTTCCTCAATTTGAATTTATGCCCTCTGAGGTGATTATTCTGAGCAAGATGAAGAATCCCATTGGCATTGAGCATGCTCAAACCATTCAAAGCCTTATACACCTCTATCAGATCACCTCGCTGGTGCCTAGTCTCCAGACTCTGTAATTTGCAAAACTTAAGCCTTTCTTCGTAAGAGCAACCCTTTATTCCATTCACTAATCTTGTTGCCCTTCTCTGTACCCGTTCCAGCAGCTCTACATCCTTCTTGAAATGAAGCCTACAGACCTGTATACAGTACTCAAGATGTGGCCTAACCATTGCCCTATACAAGGGAATAATCACTTCCTTATTCCTGCTAGAAAAATTCCTGTATATCATTGACAAGACACCATGAGCTACTCTTGCAGCTCGTCTGCACTGCTCAGAGAACTTCATATCTACCTGCACAATTACCCCCAGGTCCTTTTCATTCTCCACCACTGTCAGTGTAGTACCGCAGAGTTGATACGTTGCTCTGGGGTTACTGTTTCCCATATGTAGTACTTTACATTTGTCAATGTTAAACTTCATTTGCCACCTCTCAGCCCATCTGTTCAACCTTTCCAGATCCTGTTGCAGCAGCATAGCATCAGTAGTGTCCTTAACAACCCTGCCAACCTTTGTATCATCTGCAAACTTGGACATTAAACTTGATATCCCATCATCAGTATCATTCATAAACACCGAAAACAACAACGGACCCAACACTGAACCCTGAGGAACTCCACTAATAACATTAGTCCACGTTGAGCAGTGTCCATTGATTACCACTCTCTGTCTTCTGCCACTCAACCATCCCCTTATCCATAGCAGCAATTTGCCTCCAATGCCACACTGCTCCAATTTGTGCAGCAGTCTTCCATGTGCAACAGTATCAAAAGCCTTTCTAAGATCCAAATATATAATATCAAAGTTATTCCCTGCATCCAGTTCTTTTGTGACTACATCATAGTATCCAATCAAATTGGTCAGGCAAGACCTGCCCTTAACAAAACCATGCTGCGTGTGAGCTATAACTGAATTCTTGTCTAGATGATCCTGCAATGCTTCTTTAACCAGTGCCTCCATTAACTTACCTGGAACAGAAGTTAAACTAACAGGTCTATAATTACTTGTGTCAGCCTTTGATCCTACTTTGTGAATTGGGGTTACAATGTTTGCGGATGATACAAAGGTTGGCAGGGTTGTTAACAAGAGTAAAGACAGTATGCTACTCCAGTTGTATCTAGACAAGTTGGGCAGTTGGGCTGAGAAGTGGCAACTGAAATTTAACATTGACAAATGCAAAGTACTGCATATGGGTAGCAATAACCCAAGAGAAATGTACCAACTGTGTGGTACTACACTCAGGGAAGTGGAAAGTGAAAAAGACCTGGGGGTAATTGTGCAGTCAAATATGAAGTTTGCTGAGCAGTGCAGATGGGCTATCAGGGCAGGTCATGGAGTCTTGTCAATGATATATAGGAATTTGCTAGCAGGGACAGGGAGGTGATTATCCCTTTGTACAATGCAAGTTTAGGCCACACCTGGAGTACTCTGTACAGGTCTGGGGGCCTCATTTCAGAAAGGATGTAGATTTGCTAGAACCGAGTACAATGGGCAACAAGATTGGTGAGAGTTAAAAAGGGGTGCTCTTACCAAGAAAGGCTTAAGTTCTGCAAATTGAATTGCAGCGCCTGGAGAGTAGGCACCTGCGAGGTGATCTGATTGAGGTGTATAAGGCCTTGAATGGGTTGAGCAAGCTGAATACTGATGGGATTCTTCCTCTTGTTCAGATTAAGAACTTGAGGGGGCATAGTTTCAAATTGAGGAATGACAGTTGTAGAATAGATGTGCAGAAATTTGCCTTTAGCCAGCATGTGGTTGATTGGTGGAACAGACTTCCATCTTTTGTTGTGGAAGTTGATAGGATCGAATGGAGGGGTGAAATGGGAGGTTTTTTTTTTTTTTTTGGCTGATGCTGCATAATCTTGCTTTCTTGCATCATATGCATCTACTAATGTTAATATCATTGTTTGTTTTGTAAGTGTTTTTTTTTTTTTTTTTTTTATTTGTGCTGGCATTCAGCTAGCACAAAGTATTTTTTTTTTTTTGTAGTTTACTGGCGGTTTCCAGGGTGTCCCCTATGTCCGCCGTTCGTTAAGCTTAATTGTGTGCCAGCAGAATCGTTTTTTTAGTTCATCTAATTAAAATTTAAGTTTAAAGTTAAGTTTAAAGTTGAAGTTTAGATCAAATCGTTTGAATGTGTTTTAGTTAATTTAAGTTAATGTTTAGTGTTTAGTTTTAGGTTAGGGTTAAGTTAAGTTTGAGTAAAGTTTAAGTTCTGTTGTGTGTTTAAGTTGAGTGTTAGTTAATTTAGTGGGCAAGTTTGGGTTTGAGTTAAGTAATTATGAAGCTGGTTTTGACATTAGTGTAGGTTCGGTTTAGGTTTAAATTTAAGTTATAGATGAGTTTAAGTTTAGGTTGTAGTTTAGGTTTAAGTTTAAGCTTAGATTTGAGTTACTGTTTAATTAAAGTTATAAGTTTAATTTATGGTTGATGTTTCCTAATTTAATTTAGTTTTAAGTTAAGCTGAAGTTAAGTCGGGTTTGAGGTAGAGTTAGGTTTAATTTAATTTTAGTTTAAGTTTAGGTTGAATGTAAGATTTAAGATTTGAGTGTGATTTATAATTATAGTAAGTATTTAGTGAGTGATAAGTACGCGAGCCTTTACGGAATTTAAGTTATCTATCGCGGTTACTATTTATAATTGTCATTAGTGTGTGTAATGTGTTGTGTATGTTGTTTGTGGCTGGCATCTGGCATTTAGCAGCAGGGGGCCGCGGAGAACTAGTCCCGACCCCCCGCTCCCGTACCGCGCCACGAGGAGGCAGCCAGATTCTCTTTTTTTTTTTTTTTTTTTTTTTCCTCCTTTCTCCCTTCCTTTAACATGGTTATAAGCTTAGTATTACGTGGTAAGCCATCCCACACTTGCAGGGCCCAATCCTGACCTAGTGTGAGGGATATCTAGGTATGTCACTTAGTCATTACGTGTTTATGGACCGTCCAAATGTAGTAGATCCCACACTTGCAGGGCCCAATCCTGACCTAGTGAGGAAGATACTAGTGTTGACACATGATTTGGACTGTTCAATTGTGATGGATCCACTCTCGCAGGGCTCAATCCTGACCTAGTGCGGTGCCTCATGGTGAGTGAAAGTCTGTATTTACATGGTTTAATATCCATTTTGGCAAAGGCCCTGGCATTTTCGAGCCCATGCTGGTCTGGTGAGTTGATGGTAGTTTAGGGCACATATTGAAGACACATATTGATGACACTTAAGCGTGAGTATTGCCCAGAGTGGCATGTCCATTTGTGGTGGACCACCACGTGGTTCCAGTTTAATGACGCACATCACAGTGTGGATTGAGTCCCAGTTCGTCCAGTCCAACCAGTCAGTTCTGATTGTTCCCTTGTATCGCCTGTCTTCTTTTGAAAACGCGCTCCGCGAAAGTCGATACCTGTTTATAGTGTTCCTCAGTAGCAACCAACCGTGGAAAGTCACTTGTATCAAAGACGTTGGTTTCGAGTTGAAGGGGAAGCCTGTAATCCGTGTAGTAGGGACACTCCAGGATGATATGTTGGACCGTTTCCAGGCCCCCACACTTACAGCACGGGGTAGCTGATAATCCCAGTGCGTTTAGCCTCGAGTTCAGGCTGCCATGACCACTAAGGAGGAATGTTAGGTAGAGTCCCGGATTAAACCACGATCTTATTTGTTTGGTTATTTCCGCCGCTTGAGGTAGGAATAGATGTGTTGTCCGCCCCTTGCTGTCATTGGTCCAGCTCTCTTGCCAGTCTATGACGTATAGTTCCCGTAGTCTCTCGTTGTCTTTTTTAATTGTGAGGTTTCTATCTATTTGGTATCTTTCAAAAATAGATATGATGTTCCTACTTCGGCAATATTGGAGATAGGTATTTATGACCTCAAATTTAATTGGGAGCTTTCCGCTAATTATCTGTAGTGCTGATGTTGATATAGTGCGGCACGCTTTGGTGGATGCCAGAAGGAAGAATCTTTGGGCTTGAGTGATTATTTTGTTAACAGTATGTTTTTGTATACTGCCTGCCCATGCACCTGCAGCGTAAGTTATGATTGGAAGCAGAATGCAGTTGTAGTAAAGCAACAAGGTGCGTGGTTTGATATCCCACGAGGTTCTGGTAATTCGAATTAATTTTCCTGTTACTGTCTTAACTTTCTGGAGTATATATTTTGCATGGGGTATGTATTGCTTTTTACTGTCAATCATCACTCCAAGGTATTTAAGTGTAGGGACCATTTTTAGGGTTTGGCTTCCAATCTTTATGTTTGGTGGTCGTTTTATATCCAGTTTTCCTTTCAACAGGATCTGTTTGGTTTTGTCTGAGGAGATTTCTAGTTTATGTGTGGTAGTCCAGGCAGTCAGGTCTTCGAGGATTTCTTGAGCGGCGCTTTCCAAGGATAACCTTGAATTAACAGTCACTAATAGGGCACTACTTTGACCAAAAATTTCAAACACATTGGCACTTAAATTTCTCATTTGGCCATCATTATTGTCTGCAATTATAAAATATAAAACCTTTAATTATATCAGCATAAAATATTATCAATATAAAATATAAAACCTTTAATTATATCAGAATAAAATATTATCAATTTTATTTGCAGATTTATTGTGGACTTGTTTGCAAATCTGATTCACATATGATATGCACTTGATTGGCAATAAAGTGCAGGAAAATGGTAGAAGCAAATGTTACTTCCACCGTTTTTTAAAATTTTTTACTGTACTATCAAGATAATGAATATATTAAGTGCCCAGTTTTAAATTATTTATTTCCTTTAGTCCAGACATTTCCATGGAGGGCTCATATGCATCAGCCAGATGTTAATATATTAACACCTAGCTGATGCATCCCTTTTAGGGATGCTCTAAAATAGATGTCAATTTTGAAATCAGTAAAGAAAACTTTACTGACTTCAAAATATTTAGAAATTTTTAGAAAAGGCAGCACATTAGGACAGAAAACCCATTCAGCAGGGCAATTCAAGATTTCTGCAACTGAAATTGTAAATGTTAATTTATCATTGACACAATTTGATGGAATATTTTTCTTGTGAATGGAATGTGGTGCTACTGTCAAATTTAAAGAATTTGAATTTGAGAATAGCACCACATTCAAGTTCAAAAGGGAAATAAAGTCTAATACAGTAAATCCCTGCTATTCGCGGGGTTTACTGTATTAACTGGACGTTGAACCTCCTGTTCAATGTCCTCTACCGCATGATGAAGGCATTTCGGACCCTGCAATGCTATGTGGTTCCCGAGAAATGTCGCGAATACTGAAAACGTGAATACTGAGTTATGGCTCCCATAGTAATAAAGGGGTTCCGTTCCAAAGTATGAAATATATAAGAAAAACTAGTCTAAAATTTTGTCTACGTATGTATTATACAGGGTGATTCACTACCAGTGCGACAAACTTGTAGGAGGTGTAGGGGGCACAAAGACGAATCGGAACCACATAGCATTGCAGGGTCCGAAATGCCTTCGTCATGCGGTAGAGGACGTTGAATGGGAGGTCGCGTGAACAGCGATCCCGCTGGAAGTCAGCATTTGCAAACCGTTTCTGTTCAAGAAACCAAGTAGCAAAAGACCTCCGGAGTGGATAATCCGCAGGCTCCAATGATTGGATGCGTTGCAGATGGTATGAACTCATTTGGTTTGTTGACAGTATCCTCCATACAGTGGATTGGGAAATACCCAATCGTTGGCCTATCGCTCGAGTACTCGTACTTGGATTGCCTTCTGCAAGACATAGGACATTCTCCTCATTGTCTGGCGTCCTCATCATTCGCTCTCGATTCATGGTACCTCTCGTGAAACAGCCAGTCTCACGTAACCTTCTGTGCACACGTGCAAAAATCATATGATGAGGAGCACGCCTGTGCAGGAAACGTTCCTGGTACAAGTGCAGAGCGGCGCGCCTGTAACAGTCCACAGCTCCATACGCGAGGTGCATGTTGGCCAGTTCAACGTTTGAATACTCGTCCATCCTACTGCCTCAGGAACCGGTTTGCAAATGCTGACTTCCAGCGGGATCGCTGTTCAAGCGACTTCCTGTTCAACGTCCTCTACCGCATGACGAAGGCATTTCGGACCCTGCAATGCTATGTAATTCCGATTCGTCTTTGTGCCCCCTACGCCTCCTGCAAGTTTGTCGCACTGGTAGTGAATCACCCTATATGTACCTTCATAATATGACTATGTACGTAGAGAGTACATAGTGAAATGCCAGCATATGGCATCGAAATGAAAATAAGAATCAATTTAATATTAAATGTAATATTTATTAGAAATTTCAAACCAGCGCCTTTGCTAGCAAAAAAACTTATCCCGCCATTGTTATCACCAGTTTTGCTAAAGTGTTGATAAAGGAGTTTTGCCTTTTCACGAATGATGAGTGAATTTGACGGAATTTTATTTTGAGTTCGGTCTTCTATCCACAGATTTAAAGCTTTTTCCATTTTTTCTAATTTAACATCACGAGTTACAGAGCAAATTTTTGAAGCAATTAGCGCATTTTCACGGACATTACGGCAGATTTTTTCTTCCGATTTTTTGATTGATCGTACCGTCGACTCATTGATTTTATACTGTTTTGCCACTGAGGAGACACTTTCACCATTAGAAATTTTGTCTAATAACTCAATTTTATTTGCTAATGTCATCACCTTTGATATTTTCACATTTCCCTTGTTATTCGTAGCCATATTTTTGTACGGGTTAGAAAGAACTTGTCCACAATAAAGTCACTTTCTTCCGTTAACACACTCGAGAAAGTCTGTTTTACACTGCAAAAGGTAGATTTATCACTTTTGTAAGCATATCAATTTATAAATTTATTCAATTTATAAGCATATAAATTAAAAGCAAATGACGAAGCTTTCCATGGCAAGCGCATAACACATACTGAACAAGGATTAGCAAGAAATATCCATGCTCGCAATTTTGTCACCCCTCTCCCCCCACCCACCGAGGGCTGTTTTGACCGGGAAAGATAATTTTAGCCACGTCCATGTTTTTTTATGGCAGAAAATGTTCATGGCGCTTTAAAATTCACATTTTTTTAGGTTTCATTTTATATTAAATCAGCGATCGCGAATACGCGAAACCACGAATACAAATACCGCGAATAGCAGGGATGGCGCCTCCGTAGCCAGGTGGGAAGGAGCAGCAGTGCATAGCACATGCTTCTTGATTAGACCGGGGTTCGAGCCTGTTACCACCAAATACGGAGGATGCGGAAAGGTCAGGGAATGACCACCGCATATCCCGGAGCAATATGGCCTTAGTTGCTAATGCTCCTAAAAACCAAATAACAAATCAAAAACAAAAAACATAGCAGGGGTTTACTGTATTATAGGATTGCAGGAGGATTTTCAACACAGTAGTTAAAATAAAATTTGTTTTTTGTGTTCAGTTTTCTTGGGATGATCATTCTTTAACAACTGAATACCAAGGTTAATGTTCCGTGTAAAGACAAAGTTCTCATTGAACTACAAATTTTCATTGAAAATTGAACATAGTAAAGCATATAAATTTTATTTGATTTTTAACAGCTATGTTGAAACATCCTTCTACAGTCTTATAGTATCTGACTTTACATTAACAACTTTGAACGTGGATGCACTGTGCTGCTATTGTCAAATTCAAAGGATTTTAATTTGACAGTAGCAGCACATTCAGAATCAAATTCCACCAAGTTGTCAATAATAAATAAATGATACATTTTCGGTTGCAGAAATTTTAAATTGCCCTATTTTCTGCCCTAATGTGTTGCCTGCCTTCCCTAAATTTGCTATATTTATTTCAAAATTTACATATATTTTGTAACTGTAAAAACAAGAAAAAAGCACTTCTCAGTATTTTTTGAATATATTTATTTTGGAGAACTTAACTCAGGATTAAAATTAGGTTTTCATTTTTTTCCCCAGGATGAGTTAGTTAAACTAACTTTATTGATTCGGAATCATGACTCAGACCAGAGCAGCAAAGCAAAAGGCTCAAGCTAAATGGAGTGCTGTGGCTCAGGGGAGAACTGAGGAGGGCAGTTGCCCTCTGAATCACAGCCTTTTAAAATGCACTGCTTGCTTGATGTTTGTGGAGCAATCGGGTACGGAATACGATATTGCCAAGGGGGATGTCTTTGTGTGCACGATGTAAGGATTGTGAGGAAATGATGCGACAACTCACCGTTGTTATAGCCTATATGAGAGCTTGAAGGATGGTGGATGCCCTCGAAGGATCTAAATTGAGGGGCCCATCAAGCTCTCAGCTGCCCACATCAATACCAGAGCTTGCACCTGATCATGCAACACAGCGGCAACCCCCAAGGCAGAATGCGCTGGTCCCACAGGAACTAGTAGTTGTTGGTGACTCTATTGTCAAGGAAACGGGGAACGTGCTATGTAAAAAGGATAGGTGGAACAGGACCAGGGTATGTCTGCCAGTGGCAAAGGTTGATGACATTGTAGAGCAGATATCATCTTTTAAGGGCACAAAAGGTGATATAGTTGTACACATTGGCACTAATGATATTAAGAGTAGGGGACTGGCAGAATTACTTAACAAGTACAGGTCACTTTTGAAAAAAAAAAAAGCCGTGAATTAGGGTTGAATTTGAAAGTGTCTGCAATTCTGCCCAGACACGATAGGGGGGGAGTATATGATGAGAGCCTTGTCGATCAATTCGGCCTTGGAAAGATTGTGCAAAGCTCAGGGGGTAGAATTTTTTTCCGCATGGTTTGTACTTGTTAACAGGAGAGACTGCTTCTACAGGGATGGGATACACTTAAATAGAAAGGGTGCAAGAATATTTTCTGATGCTATCGAGGTAGTATTAGGTGGTTCGGAAAACTGCTAGCATGGGAAGATACAAGGACTAATAGATTAACAGTAGCCACTGGCAGAGGTGAAAGTGATTCTTGCACTGCTACTATTGAAATGAGCAGCAGCCTGAAAACAAGATGCAGGGTATTTCAGAGATTGCTGGGAGTCATTGTGGTACAAGTAAACACATGGGTTGTGTTAGGGTAGCTAAGAATAGGAGCAGGTGCATGTATACTTGCATGTACACCAATGCTAGGAGTTTGGTAAATAAATTTCATGAATTTGAGGTATTGCTCAGAACATTAAAGGTAGATATTGTTGAGATATCAGAGACGTGGTGTCACAGATATAAGGAATGCAGAACTGGAATTTGGGGAGTACAATGTGTACAGGAAGGATAGACAAGATAGGAAGGAAGGAGGAGTTATACTATTAGTTAAGAAACACAAAATCCAAGGAAGTGATGCCAGTCGACATCGCTGGACAGTGCAGGGTCAAGTCCGTTTGGTTTGATATAAGCATTGGGAGATCAAAATTGAGAGTAGGAGTGTGCTATAGGCCTAATGACTCTGATGAGTATAATAAGAAACTGTACAGGGAAATAGAGTGGGCCAGTAAATCAGAGTCTTATAATGGGGAATTTTAATTTCCCAGATATTGACTGGAATTTGTGGGTTGGTCACTCACACACTAGCAAGGCTTTTGTGGAGTTATTGGATGATTGTTTTCTAAATCAGCATGTTCGGGAGGCAACTAGAAGGAGTAATACTCTTGATCTGATTATCAGCAGTGATTCTTCATGCATTAAGAATCTGCAGATACAGGAACCACTAGGTGGCAGTGAACACAGTGTGCTGAAGTGGGATTTACTCAAAGAGGTAACTACCATTAGGGGTAAAGGGAAGGGTTTTTGCTTTCGTAAAGGTGACTACGGTGGGACCAACTGATGATGTTACCAACAGCAAATTCAAAATGGAAAGCATTTAAAGAATTTATCTTGGAAGCTACTAGGCTTTACATACCAACTAAGAAATATTGTTCAAGGTTTAGGCCTAAATGGATGTCAGATGAACTAATGAGACATGTGGCAGAGAAGAAAAATTATTATTATTATTAATAGCCATAGGGTGCAAGGAAGCTTGAGGCTTATGTTGCACCAGGAAAAAAAAAAAAGTTCCGAAGTAACCCTGAGAGAGAGAGAGAGAGAGAGAGAGAGAGAGAGAGTCAACAGTAGAAGGGGATCACCAAGAAAGAGAAGAATGATGATATCCAGCTCAGGACCCTGGTTGTGCCAAGCCCATACTCACCAGATGTGAGTCCACGGGGTTAATGGCCCCGAGTGCCAAGCGAGTGATCTAGCGATTTACAAAGCGAATTTGAAAGAGTTTTTTCTAAAGAGAATTTGTTAAAGAGATTTCCAAAGGCTTTACTTTCAAAGTTATTTATTTTCTGGCTCTTTGTAAATAAAGAAGGAAGCCTCCTACAAGAAAGGAAAGACACCTTTCTTTTGTATATATAACTACTTTTCTAACACACTAACCACTAACCTTTTATCGCTTGGTCACTGGTGGCACCACTCCCTCCTGCCAAGTGGCGGGGCCGGTAATCTGGGGGACAAATCAACCCTCAGGGCTAAAAGGAGCAGTAATGGAAACCAATGAATTTCCATGTCTAGAGCCCAAGAGTGCTCAAAATGAAAATCATGAAACCAACCATGACTTACTTCTCTAGCCGACCAGGCTAGCCGGGTGAGTCAAGTGCCTGCTTGGCAACCCAAAGGTCGCGGGTTCAATTCCCGCTTCGGGCGTGGATCAAAGTACTGCAATAACGTTGGGAGGTGCATTATGGCCACAGAAGCCTATGTGCCAACAACTAAAAAAAAAAAAAAAAAAAATGACTTCTCTACCTCGAAGAGAATGAAAAAAGATGCAGGCAGACAGGAATCACCAACCTTCCTGATTATCCATTCTCTGTCGGCACAGCCTGTTAGCAAGCTCTCCCCTTTCATCATCCAACGATGCCTGGAACATGCAGCAGCATCACAAAAAATGGTGAAACGTCTCCAATCCGGGGACTTGCTAATAGAGACTTCTCTCCCAAGACACTCTGAACAACTATTGAAACTCACCACTTTAAGCGGAATTCCAATACAAGTCACTCCACATAACACCCTGAATTCGTCCAAGGGAGTGATTACTGAGTGGGATATACTGAACGTGTCTGAAGAAGAAATAGTACAGGAACTAAAGACACAAAATGTAACTCAAGCAAAAAGAATCATGATACGAAAAGATGGTATCTTAGTCCCAACACGTAACGTAATTCTAACTTTCAATACATCGAATCTACCAGCATCAGTCAAAGCAGGTTACTTAAATTGCCGTGTTCGACCCTTTATCCCAAATCCCCTAAGATGCTACAAATGCCAGAAATTTGGTCACTCCCAGACAGCATGCCGTGGCGTTTCAACATGTCCAGACTGTGGCTCCACAACTCATACCTAGTCAGAATGCAAAGCACAAACTCCGCAGTGTCCTAATTGCAGGGGAAGCCATCCAGCATACTCTAAAGAATGTGATCTCTGGAAGGTAGGCAAAAAAGTACAAAAATATAAGACTGAAAATAAAGTCTCCTATCAAGAAGCTAGGAAGCAAAGTAAACTAATTATGCCAAATAGCTCTTATGCCTCGGTTATCCACTCTCACCAATCAGTAGCATGTCAGACGGAAGTGTCACTCTCTCCAGATAAATCGATCGCAGACTGGGCTCGATCAGTTCTATCGACCGACCCAGCCTACATCAAAGCTAAACACAGTAGATCAAAGTATGAATACCCCTCTCACGGTTCCAACCCAAATTATAACCCAAGGTAAAGTAACAGAAAAACTGCAAAAATCAGATCCTGTCGAGGTTAATCAACCACCCTCAACAAGGATGGATACTGATGATACGATTATCCAAGACCTTCTTGAATTACATGCAGATGGTGAAATGGAAGATAACAATAATTCAACATGCCCCAACTTCCCCAGAAAAGAAAAACCTAAGCTGGATCGTCACAAACAACCCACTTATAAAAAGCAGTCAGATTCATCTCCCTCTTACAAATCCAAATAATGGAACAGATCATCCAATGGAACTGTAGAGGCCTTCGCAGTAACATAGATGATATCCATGAATTAATTCACCACTACAGACCTCTTGCAATCTGCTTGCAGGAAACGAATTTGATACCTCAGATCTCAATCAAAATCAAAAATTATACTATGTTCAGACAAGACAGAGCTCACAGAGGAGTAGCAATACTCGTGGATTCAAGCATCCCCTCCAGATGCATCCATTTACAAACCTCCTTAGAAGCTGTTGCCACTCGCGTTGTAAATGGTATTACACTGACACTGGTTTCAATCTATCTTCCACCAAATCATCAATATACCATTCAGGAAATCGAAGATCTTGTCTTGCAGTTACCATCTCCATTTTGTATACTAGGAGACTTTAATGCCCACCATACAATATGGGGTTCCCCTATATCAGCCAGACGAGGGAAGCTTATTGAAATGTTGATAGACAGGCAGAATTTAACTTTACTAAATACTGGCACTCCCACATATATCCATCTCCCTACAGGTTCAACTTCTATAATAGATCTTACCATTTGTTCCCCAATCCTCTTTCCAAGTATAGCGTGGGTAACTCTAAGCGATCCTTATAGCAGCGACCACTATCCCATAATCTGCAAAATTCAAACATCCTGTTCCTTCCCAACAGAAAATCCAATTAAATGGAAAATTTCAAGAGCTGATTGGACAAAATACAGAACGCACATATCATTTGACAACTACATCATTCAGTCCTGTTCCATCGACAGTGTTACTGAACGCATCATAAATCAAATTCTGACAGCCGCATCCGTTGCCATTCCTCAATATCAACTAGGAAATAGACGAAAAACAAATTACTGGTGGAATGAAGACTGTAACCATGCGAAAAAAGAGAAAAACAAAGCGTGGAACCTTTTCTGCAAACACCCAACCACTTCCAATCTTATTAGTTATAAACGTCTTAGAGCAAAAGCTCGTTACATCAGACGTAAAGTGAAAAAAGAAAATTGGATTAAATTCGCCTCATCAGTAAATAAAAATACCAATATCAGATTAATCTGGAGAAAAATAAAATGTTTAAACAATAAATTCCCTCCTTTATCCACCCCACTACTTAACTGGAATGGACAGGCGCTTACTACTCCTACAGAAATATCAAATGCACTGGGGACTGCACTTTCTCAGTTGTCCTCTTCTATCGCCTATGATCAAACATTTCAAAAACTCAAAACAATTGCAGAGAAATCCAGAATAAATTTCACTGACAATTCCGCTTTACCTTATAATAAACCATTTACCATGCTTGAGCTACAACAATCCTTTAACAACTCAAGAAACAGTGCTGCTGGCCCAGATGGGATATACTATATAATGCTCCGAAATTTGGATCAAAGATCACTCTCCTTATTGCTCATATTTTTCAATCAAATTTTTTCTGAACATACCTTCCCAAGTTCCTGGCGTCACTCTTATGTACTAGCAATTGCAAAGCCTGGTAAAGATCATTCTATTCCGCAAAATTACAGACCGATATCCCTTACCAGCTGTCTAAGCAAAACCCTCGAGAAAATGTTACATCGCCGTCTCACTTGGTTCCTGGAGTCCCAAAATTTGATTAACAACAACCAATTTGGATTCCGGAAAAATCGATCTTCATTGGATCTCATGATCAAAACTGAGGCAAACATTAGAAATGCTTTCATCAAGAAGGAACATCTCGTCATGGTCTGTCTTGACGTTGAGAAAGCCTTTGACACTACATGGCGCTTCAGCCTCCTAAAAGACCTGCATTCTCTTGGCCTGAGAGGTAATTTACTGTACTTTATCAAAAATTTTCTTCATCGGAGATCCTTTCAAGTTCGTTACCGGGGAACCCTCTCTAAGATCTTTACCCAAGAAGAAGGAATTCCGCAAGGGTCGGTTCTCAGTGCCACTTTATTTGCAATGAGATTGAACCATATAATTGAACTCATTTCCGAAAACTGTAGATTCGTACCTTTTCGCAGAAAAGGTACGAATCTACAGTTTTCGGAAATGAGTTCAAACGCTGGTGTTCAATTATATAATCAGCTGCAAATATCAATTAATCGCATCCTGACATGGATGACACAAAATGGTTATAGACTGTCCAGCCAGAAATCTGCTGCCATTCACTTCTGTATCAGACGCAATATGCATCCTGAACCCGAGCTCCACTTGAACAACCATCCTCTTCCCATAGCTAATAGTATTCGTCTACTAGGATTATTTTTCAACAGAAAGTTAAACTTCCAAAAGCACATTGAATATCTCCGGACAAATTGTCAAAAGAAACTGAACATACTCGAGAGTCTTATCAGCGACAACATGGGGAGCAGATCGTTACAGCCTGCTTCACCTATACAGAACCATAATTAGATCACGCCTGGATTATGGGGTGTCTGTTTTCAATTCTGCTAGGGAGAGTGTTTTATCTCGCCTCAACCCAATTCAACATTCAGCTCTTAGAACAGCATTAGGTGCATTCAGAACATCTCCAGTGCAAAGTTTGTATATTGAAGCCCATGAACCTCCTCTAAATATCCGGAGAAAAATGTTGCTGTTGAACTATGCAATCAAGATCCAAAGCCAGGTGACCCATCCTGATTGGTCAATACTTTATAATCCGCTGTATAGAAACAAACCACAGATAGTTCGGCCTGCCGGTATTAGGCTAAAACATTTAACAGAAGATTGGGATATACACTTCGATAAAATCTTGCAAGATCCTATAGATCCTGACCCTCCATGGTCTGTCATCATGCCATATTGTGACAAGTATTTCCATCAGTGGGATAAACACTCTCTATCAGACTTTACCATCCAACAGCTACACATTGACTTGCAAGGTTCCGTATTAGCATTGCAAAACAATTCCCCGCCTACTCACCCGATATTAAAGCTCATCAAAACAGAGTTGATACGTCTTAGAGAGCATCAGCAAAAGGTTATCTTCTGCTGGATCCCAGGCCATACCGGAATACCAGGGAATGAAGTTGCAGATGATGCTGCCAAAAATCCATCCAGCCCAGCCCCAACGAATTCACTAGTACCCGTCACAGATTATAAAATGAATATACAAAGAATATGTAAGGATCAATGGACTCTTCAGTGGCACCTTACCAAAATTATGGGCTTCTAGCTCTATAGCAAACAGACAAGAAGAAGTAATTCTAGCCAGAGCCAGAATCGGTCATACTCATTTAACCCATCTGTTTCTTTTGTCAGAAAATGATCCTCCCCAGTGTAATCATTGTCATACACCACTCACAGTCAAACACATACTTCTGGACTGTACTCTATATAATAATGCTCGACTAATGTCTTTCAATTCTCTGTCAAATTTAAAGGAACCTTTGTCACTTAGCCATATCATAGGCGAAAATTCAAATCTCACAGAATTCTTCTCCTTTCTAAAACGAATAAGATTGTATAACCGTATTTAACTGCTTCTAAATCAACAAATGCAGACAGTATGCACCACTTCCATAAGTGCAATATGGCCTAAGTAGCCATTGCACTTTAAACCTCAACAACAACAACGGGGTTAATGCATGGGATACATATCAATTAATGGGTGACATGGATGCCTATGATAGATATAAGCTGGTCTGTGACCAAGTCACAAAGGAGATTAGGCAGGCAAAGGAAGATCATGAGAAATCCTTTGCAAAGGATGCAAAGAAAAACGTAGAGTTCTTTACCTATATAATAAACTCTAGAAGGAAAGGGATGAATCAGATTGGTCCACTGGATATTGATTGTTCAACTGTTGATGATCCTGCTCAGATGGCTAACTAACTAAGTATTTTGCATCTACATTCACCCATGAGGAGTTATTCAGGGAGGGGAATGCCAGAGGTGAGTTAAACTCTGACAGTGAGCTGGATGATTTTGTAATAACTGAGAGGAAAGTGGAGGAGAAATTGTTGAAGATAAACATAAAAAAGACACTCTGGGTGGATGGGATCTATCCAGTTATATTAAAGGAGGCAGCAAAGGAAGTAAGCAAACCCATAGCCATAATTATGAGAGCTTCTTTGGACTCAGGGGAGGTACCGATGGACTGGAGATGTGCAAATGTGACCCCAATTTACAAAGGAGGATCAAAGGGCAACACAAGCAATTATAGACCTGTTAATTTAACTTCTGTTCCAGGGAAATTAATGGAGGCACTGGTTAAAGAAGCACTGCAAGATCATCTAGACAAGACTTCAGTTATAGATTGGACACAGCATGGTTTTGTTAAGGGAAAGTGTTGCCTGACCAGATTGATTGGATACTATGATGTGGTCACAAAGGAACTGGATGCAGGGAATAACTTTGATATCATATATTTGGATCTTAGAAAGCCTTTTGATACTGTTGCACATGGAAGACTGCTGCACAAATTGGAGCAGTGTAGCATTGGAACCTAATTGCTGCTATGGATAAAGGGATGTTTGAGTGGGAGAAGACAGAGAGTGGTAATCAATGGACACTGCTCGTGAACTAATGTTATTAGTGGAGTCCCTGAGGGTTCAGTATTGGGTCCATTGTTGTTTTCTGTATTTATAAATGATATTGATGATGGTATATCAAGCTTAATGTCCAAGTTTGCAGACGATATGAAGGTTGGTAGGGTTGTTAAGGACACTAATGACAGTACGCTGCTGCAACAGGATCTAGAAAAGTTGAGCAGATGTGCTGGGAGGTGGCAAATGAAGTTTAACATTGACAAATGTAAAGTACTACATATGGGAAGCAGCAACCCCAGAATGATGTATCAACTCTGTGGTACTACACTGACAGTGGTAGAGAATGAAAAGGACCTAGGGGTAATTGTGCAGGCAGATATGAAGTTTTCTGAGCAGTGCAGACAGTCTGCAAGAGTAGCTCATAGTGTCTTGTCAATGATATACAGGAATTTTTCTAGCAGGGATAAGGAGGTGATTATCCCCTTATATATGGCAATGGTCAGGCCACACCTTGAGTACTGTATACAGGTCTGGAGGCCTCATTTTAAGAAGGATGTAGAGCTGTTGGAACGAGTACAGAGAAGGGCAACAAGATTAGTGAATGGAACAAAAGGTTGCTCTTACGAAGAAAGGCTTAAATTTTGCAAATTACAGTGTCTGGAGACTAGGAACCTGCAAGGTGATCTGATTGAGGTGTATAAAGCCTTGAATGGTTTGAGCATGCTCAATGCTGATGGAAACCTTCCTCTTGCTCTGAATAATTATTTGAGAGGGCATAAATTCAAATTGAGGAATGACAGATGTAGGATAGATGTGCAGAAAATTTGCCTTTAGCCAGCAGGTGGTTGGTTGGTGGAACAGACTTCCATCCTTTGTTGTGGAAGTTGATAGCCTAAATAAATTTAAGGCTGAACTGGACAGGTACTTGGAACAAACAGAGGGGTGAAATGGGAGCGTGTTTTTTTTTTTTTTTTCTGGCTGATGCTGCATAAGCTTGCTTTCTTGCATCATATGCCTGTACTAATGCTAACTAATGTAGAGATATCCTTTTCTACAGTTTTAGATTATTTGCATTCAAAAGATGCCCTTTTGTGATGATGTCATCAAAGATGACATCTTTTTTTTTTTTTTTTTTTTTTTTTTTTTTTAATTATGGAAAGATTTCAATAAATTGGAAAATCATTCTAATGATCCATTTTTTTTTATTATTTTGTAAGTTTATATAATTTATCCAAAATGTTTACTTTTTTATTATAAATTGGAAAAAATCAAAGTGAAGAAAATAGAAGGCCATTAATGCAAAAATTTAACATTTATACAGCTAAATCAGCTTTCTTTGAATAAATTATAGGTCTTTTGTTCTTGAATAAATGGTTTTGCAGTTTTTTATATATAAGTGTTATACCAGATGTCTAACTTTTTAAAGACCAAAGTAATATATCATCATGTTTACATTGAACCTTCCCTATCCATCCATCCTGGTGGAATTGCTCACCCTGTTCTTTGCATTCTAATTTTAAATTTGTTGAGGAATTATGAAATTTTTGTAATTTCATAGTTTCATAATTGTCATCTCTCTTGATTCCTGAGAAGTTGTGAATAAGATTTTTGAATATAGTCTATGCTTCTTCAACTATAGTCATAGTTCCTTTAGATTGTTTGTCTCATGTTTATGTTCTTTATTTAGCCCAGTGAAAATAACTTCTTTAGGTTTTGCATTGAATAAACTGTAAATCTGAGTTTTATAACACCAGTTGCTTTTTTTCTTTCTTTTCTTTTTTATTTGCTCGGACTTTCCTGGCTGGGAAATTTTGGTTCATTCTGGAATAATAGTAATAGTATTTGCCATATAGTGCAAAGAAGTTATAGGCTTTTTTGGCAAAAAAAAAATAAATAAATAAATAAACAATAAAATGAAGAAAAACCCAACCAAGTAGATAAGAAAACACAAACTATATGGTGCCTCCGTAGGCAGGAGCGGCAGTGCGTAGCACACGCTTCTTGATTAGACCGGGGTTCGAGCCCGTGACCACCAAATACGGAGGATGCGGAAAGGTGAGGGAATGACCACTGCATATCCCCGGAGCAATATGGCCTTAGTCGCTTAGGCTCCTAAAAATCAAAATAACAACAACAACAAACTATATGCTTCCTTTCTCACATAGGTAAGTATCCAGTAGACCTTTGAATTTATTCAAACTGTCAGCCCCAACTACCTGAAAGGGCAACTTGTTCCAGCTATTGACTCGCTGGCTAAAAGAAAACTTCCTACAATCTAATCTAAACCCCTGTAATTTTAATTTATGAGCACTAGTTCTGGAATTCTTTTTAACAGTGAGAATTCCACCTTCATTCATTTTATTAATCCCTCTCAGAGCTTTGTAAACCTCAATCAGGTCACCTCTGAGGTGCCTTGTTGCCAAGCTCTGTAGCCCACATAATCGTAGTCTTTCCTCATACAATCATCCTTCTGCTGATCTCACCATTTGAGTTGCCTGTCTTTGGATCCTTTTAAGTAGTGCAACGTCTTTATTCAGATGAGGTGGCCATACTTGAACACAGTATTCCAAATGTGGTCTTACAATTACCTTATACAGTGCAATTATGACCTCCCTTTCTCTACAGGATAGCATTTGATAAATCATTGATTGGACACCATGGGCTTTCCCGCTGCCTGTTTGCACTGTTCAAAAAACTTCATATCTGCCCATATTGTAACTCCCAGATCCCTTTCCTGCTCCACTGTTTTTAATTCAACTCCACAAAATGTATAATTTATTTACCTTGTACAATTTCAGCGAAGTCCGGACGGTCTGTGACAGCCAAATCCTCTGCTTGCACCTTCACGATGGTGGGACTGTTAGTAATCCTGGGTATAACCTCCATGCACAAGTACATAGTGGGTGACCACCCAGGTGTGAACCAACATAGCAGGGGTTGAGGTGTGGTGCTCACACCACATGGATGAATGCTGCCCCCTCTATGTTACCAGGCTGTACTAGGTGGTAGATGACTCTCATCAACCGGTGCAATACCACCACTTTGCTTATTGGAGGTGTGGAACCCATGTTTAGTCTCTAGAGCTAAGTTCTGGTCATCCCTTCCCCATCTCTTCCATCATGCAGTATGATTGATGAACATCGTGGTGAGATCCATTATTCCTTACATTTTGAGGGTGTTTGCAGGCCGACCGCTAGTTAGTACACCGGACCGAACCTATTGGTAACTCTCTAGGAGGCTTTATGGATCAGCTAGTGTATAATCTTGCTACCTCTACTCTGCCAGATAGTGACTGGAGGGAGTCAGAGTAGTGTTGCATTCAGGGGGCATTGTCAAGGCCATGTTATGGCAAGGATCTGGGTATATTCTTACCACGTGTACGCCACATCCAAAAATTTCATTACTTCATACAGCATGTCCCACCCACTTTTTCTTACTATTGAATATGCTATGAATTGTCAAACTAATAGAGCAAGCTTATCTGCAAAAATATCTAAACCTCCCAAACACTTCCTAATTCATTTCACAAATATACCTGGTCTCAATTCTAATCTCAACGATGTCCATTTCCACTTGCAGTCTGCCAAACCCCATGTACTTTTTCTGATAGAATCTCAGTTATCGGTTGATTCAACTACTACTCATCCTAGATGCCCAAATTATTCTCTGTATGATTCCTTTCGCCTCAAAGGTGGTACTTGTGCATATGTCCTTTCTGATATTCCCTGTCAAAGACTTGGTAATTTGGAATCTCCTCTCTTTGATCTTCTCTGGCTTAAAATCTCTCTACCTCATTGTGTCAAATTCATCTGTTGTCTCTACCATTCTCCCAACTCCACTAATCACTTAGAGCCCTTTGAGTTCCTCTCTTTGCAACTTGACTTTCTCCAGTCCAACTTTCCTAACAGTGAGGTAATTTTCCTTTTTGATTTTAATGTCCACAACTCCAACTGGCTTCCGTTTTCTAGTCACTCCGACCCAGCTGGTTGAGATGCTGAGGCTTTTGCAATTACTAATGACATTGTACAGATTGTTCATTTACCTACAAGAATACCAGACAATCCTATCATACAGCCAGCACAAGCTTGATCTTTTTCTCACAAACAACCCTTCTAAGTACAAAGAAGTGAGTGGTCGAAGTGAGTGGTCCTTTAGGCACTTCAGATCACAACTTGGTGATTGTCTCTTCTCCAATGGAGCCTTTATCTCATGGCTATTCCCAACCTCTTGTTGTTTGGCATTACAAGAATGCAAAATGGGATGACCTCCAAGATTTCTTTTCTTCTTTTCCTTGATTGAATTACTGTTTCAAAACTTCTGATGTCATCGTTTGCTCAGATCGTGTCAGTGTAATTATTCTTGAAGGAATGGAATCCTTTATCTCACAATCTTTAAAATCTCATCCTTTATCTAAACCTTGGTTTTCCAGTAAATGTGCTAAGACTGTTCAAGAGAAGAACGTTGCATATCGTAATTGGCTTGTTTCTAATTCTTCAGTTTCATTTTCTGCCTACACCAAAGCTCGCAACAATTGTAAAGCAGTTATTAATCAGTCCAAACTAGAGTTTGAACAGGCTAAGAGTAAAAAACTTGCTTCTTGCCCTAATGGTAGCCGAGCATTCTGGTCTCTTGCCAAAGCTATTGGCCGCAACTTTTGCCCATCTCTGCTCCTACCTCTGTCCAAACAAGATGGTTCTGTTGTCACTTCAGCCAAGGATAAAACTTACCTGCTAGCATCCCATTTTTCTTCCAACTCATGTATTAATGATCTTAGTAAAACACCTCCCTCCATTCCCAACACACTCCATTCAATGTTTCCTGTGGTCTTCCGTCAAAAGGATGTCAGAAGGATTTTGACGAATCTTGATGCTAAGAAAGCTCCAGGTCCCGATGGTATTTCTCCACTTGTTCTCAAAATCTGTGCTCCTGAACTTACTCCTATTCTTTGCCACCTTTTTTCACTTTCTTATTCCAAAGGTGTTTTTCCTTCTGCTTGGAAATTTGCTCATATCCAGCCAGTTCCTAAAAAGGGTGACAAATCCCTCCCATCCAGTTATTGTCCCATTGCAATTACTTCTACTCTTTCTAAAATAATGGAGAAATCCATTAACCGCCAACTCTTAAACTACCTAGAAACCTTCCGTCTGATCAACGATCTCCAGTATGGATTTCGTCAGTATCGATCTGCTGGTGATATTCTGGCTTATGTTACCCATTTATGGACTAATTCAATGGAAAGGTTCGGTGAAACACAAGTAGTTGCTCTTGACATCTCAAAGGCTTTCGATCGTGTTTGGCATAAAGGTCTTCTAAACAAACTTTTATCTTATGGTTTGCCATCTGTTTTTTGTAATTGGCTGTCCAGTTTTCTCTCTGATTGCTCACTGAGGGTGATGAAGTGGAATCACCCTCAGTGATTCCACTTCATCTACCATCTTCATCTTCCATCTTCCATCTTCATCTTCATCTACCATCTTCATCTTCATCTCCATCTACCATCATCACTTGTTCCACTTTCTCCACAAGTGGAGAAAGTGGAACAAGTGGTGATGGTAGATGGCTCTCCGTCTTCTAACTTCTCCACTAATGCTGGTGTCCCCCAAGGTTCAGTTCTTTCCCCCACTCTTTTCCTCTTGTATATTAATGACCTTCTTCCATTGATTATCCCTTTGTATAATGCAATGGTCAGGCCAAACCTTGCATACAGGTCTGGAGGCCTCATTTTAGGAATGATGTAAAGCTGCTGAAATGAGTACAGAGAAGGGCAGCAAGATTGAGAGGAACAAAGGTGTGCTCTTACCAAGAAATGCTTCATTTCTGCACATTGCAACATCTGGAGACTAGGTACCTAGTCTCCAGATGTATCTGCAAGGTGATCTGATTGAGGTTTATATGATCTTGAATAGTTTGAGCAAGTTCAATGCTGATGGGATTCTTCCTCTTTCTCAGATTACACTCCTGCGGGGGCATAAATTTCCCTTTAGCCAGTGGGTGGTTGATTGCTGGAACAAACTTCCATCTGACGTTATGGAAGCTGATAGCTTAAATAAATTCAGTAAAGAAGTGGACAAACTTTTGGCACGAATGGTTGGGTGAAATGGGAAGGTTCCTCCCTCCCCTTGGCTGATGCTGTATAAGCGTACTTTCTTGCATCATATGCCTCTGCTAATGCTAATATATTGCTAATATACTTTTGAATATGTATATAATATATAGAGAGTTCATTGTATTATTATTTATTTTCTTTTCAGGTTGTTTATTTATATATATAAAATTTTTTTTATCTTTATATTACAGGCTCTTCAGTACTTTGAACAATTAATAGCATCTAAAGATGGATGGCAACTTTGCACAAGCACCTTGATATCTGGAAAACAACTGTGAGGCTTAGTACCTACATATTTATCATTCATATACTGTAAACCTCAGCAATTTGGAATAATGGGGGAAGGTGTAGTCCAAATTATAGCATATAATGATATGTAAATATCTTAGTTTGGTTAAAAAAAAAGAGGTAGATTTATTCACAATCCATCAAAATGCATTAATTTGTGGTTTGAAGACAAAGGGGTAAGGCGCCTCCGTAGCCAGGTGGGAAGGAGCAGCAGTGCGTAGTACACGCTTCTTGATTAGACCGGGGTTCGAGCCCGTCACCACCAAATACGGAGGATGCGGAAAGGTCAGGGAATGACCACCGCATATCCCGGAGCAATATGGCCTTAGTTGCTAATGCTCCTAAAAACCAAATAACAAACAAACAAACAACAAACAAAGGGGTAAAAAAAGTTTTTCGAAAATGTTTATTTTGAAAACAAAATTGTACTTAGAGTTAAAATTAAATAGAGTATAAATAATGCAGTTTCTCAAACTTTACTGAATTTATGCCCCCTCGTGTGTAGTCTGAGCAAGGGAAGAATGCCCTTAGCATTGAGTTTACATTAAATCAGACTACACACATAAGATATAAATTCAAGTTGCAGAAGGATGATTGCAAGATAGATGTGTGTAGGTTTGCTTTCAGCCAGCAGGTGGTTTATTGCTGGAATAAAATTTCATTTGTTGTTGTTGAAGTGAGTAGTTTCAGTAAATTCAAGGAAGAACTAGATAAATTATTGGAGTGGGTGGACAGGTGATGTGGGAGATTTTTTTTCTCTGATGCAAGAAAGCAAGCTTATAAAGCATTGGGTGGGGAACTCCCACGTCACCTGTCCATCCCCTCCAATAATTTGTCTAGTTCCTTGAATTTATTCAAACTATCCACTTACCCTGAGGTTTATTGCAACAATCAACTACCCACTGGCTGAAGGCAAACCTCTGCATGTCTGTCCTGTAACCATCCTGTTCCCTTGTGTGAGTATTCTGAGCAAGAGGAAGAATGCCCTTAGCATTGAGTTTACTCAATCCATTCAAAACCTTAAACACCTCAATCAGATTGCCTTGCAGGTACCTATATAAAATATATATAAAATTTTATTCACTCACTGCAATTTGCAGAAATGAAGTCTTTCTTGGTAAGACGACCCTTTCATTCCCTTCGCCAATTTCATTGCCCTTCTCTTAACCTGTTCTGGCAGATCTACATTCCTCCTAAATTAAAACCTCCAGCCCTATATTCAATACTCAAGATGTGGCCTAACCACTGCCTTATACATTGGGATAATCACCTCCTTATCCCTGCTAGCAGAGTTACTGTATATCATTGACAAAACTCCCCATGAGCTCTCCTGGCAGCCTGTGTGACTGCACAACTCCCCCCCCCCAGGTCTTTTTCATTTTCCACTACTCTGAATCTAGTAGTACCACACAGTTAATATGTTACTCTGGGGTACCATATGCAGTACTTTGAATTTGTCAGTGTTAAACTTCAACTGCCATTTTTCAGCCCATCTGCCTAATTTGTTTAGATCATGTTGTAGCAGCTTACCCTGATTACTGTCATTAATCCCCCCCCTGCCAAACTTGAACATTAAGCCTGATATACCTTCATCAATATCATTGACGAATACACAAAACAACAAGGGACCCAGCACTGAGCCCTTGGCGACTCCACTAATTACATTAGTCCACATAGAGCAGTGTCCATTAATTACCACTCTCTGCCATCTTCCACTCAACCATCCCTTTATCCAAAGCAGTAACTTGCCCTTTCTACTCCAATTTGTACAGCAGTCCTTTATGTGCAACAGTATCAAAAGCCTCCCTGAAAACCAAGTGTATGACATAAAAATTATATTTTGCACATCCAGTCATTGCATTACAATATCCAATGGGATATGTCAAACACGAAGATTTCTTAACAAATTCATTCCAAGACTAATTGGTTTTTTATGCCTAGATGGTCCTGCATTACTTGTTTAATAAGAGAACATTATTTTCCCCTGGAACAGAGATTAATCTAACAGGTATGTAATGACTCATATCTTTTGACCCCCCCCATGTGAATACATTTGCATATCTCCTGACCGTAATTCCCTGAATCCAATGATGCTCTCATAAGTAGGACTAAGGGTTTGATTTACCTCCTTTGCTACCTCCCTTAATATTAAGAGAGGTCACTCACACACTAGCAAGATTTTTTTGCGGATTTATTGGATGATTGTTTTCTATAGCAGCATAAGTTTCGAGAGGAAACCAGAGGGAGTAATACTCTTGATCTGATTATTAGCAGTGATTATTCATTTATTAAGAATTCTGCAGATAAAGGAACCACTTGGTGGCAGTGATCACAGCGGACTGATGTGGGATTTACTTAAAAATTTAACTACCATCTTTTGTAAAGGTGACTACAGCAGTATCAGACCGTTTTTAAATTTTGTACGGTATAGTACAGTACAGTGGGACCAACTGATGACATTACCAACAGTAAATTCTAAGTGGAAAGCATTCAAGGAATTAATCTTGGAAGCTACTAGGCTTTTCATGCCAATTAAGAAATACTGTTCAAGGTTTAGGCCCAAATGGACAGCAGATGAACAAGTGCAATTTGTGGCAGAGAAGAAAATTGCATGGGATGCATATAAAGTATCAGGTGACACAGAAGTTAGTCGTAGATATAGGCTAGTCTGTAATCAAGTCACAAAGGAGGTTAGGCAATCAAAGGCAGATTATGAGAAATCTTTGACAAAGGATGCAAAGAAAAACAGCAAAGACTTCTTTACTTATGTAAACTCCAGAAGGAAGAGGCTGAATCAGATTGGTCCACTTTATATCGATGGTTCGACTTTTGATGATCTTGCTCAGATAGCTGACGAACTGAATGAGTATTTTGCATCTACATTCACACATGAGGAGTTATTCAGGGAGGGGAATGCTAAAAGTTTATCAAACTCTCAGTGAGCTAAAGGATTTTGTAATAACAGAGCAAAGTGGAGGAGAAATTGTTGAAGTTTTACATAAGGAAGACATTGTGGTGGATGGGATCTATCCAGTTATATTAAAGAAGTAAGCAAACCCTTAGCCATAATTATGAGGGCATCCTTGGATTCAGAGGTGGTCCCCATAGGCGGGAAATGTGCAAGTGTATCTCCAATTCACAGAGGGTTCAAAGGATGACATAAGTAATTACAGACCTGTTAGTTTAACTTCTGTTCTGGAGAAAATTATGGAATTGCTAGTTAAAGAAGCATTGCAATATCATATTGACAAGACTGCAGTTATATTTCAGCATGGGGAATAAGTTAGGTCTTGTCTGGCCAATTTGATTGGATACTAAGATGTGGTCACAAAGAAACTGGATGCAAAAAAATAATTTCGATATCATATACAGTAAGCCCCTGCTATTCGTGGGGGTTACGTTCCAGAGAAATGTCGCGAATACAGAAAACGCGAATACTGAGTTATGGCTCCCGTGGTAATAAAGGGGTTCCGTTCCAAAGTATGAAATATATAAGAAAAACTAGTCTAAAATTTTGTCTATGTATGTATTATATGTACCTTCATAATATGACTATGTACATAGACAGTACATAGTGAAATGCAAGCATATGGTATCGAAATGAAAATAAGAAACAATTTAATATTAAATGTAATATTTATTAGAAATTTCAAACAAATCTTTCAAACCAGCGCCTTTTCTAGCTAAAAAACTTATCCCGCCAGTGCTATCACCAGTTCCGCTAAAGTGTTGATAAAGAAGTTTTCCCTTTTTACGAATGATGAGTGAACTTAACGGAATTTTATTTTGAGTTCAGTCTTCTATCCACAGATTTAAAGCGTTTTCCATTTTTTCTAATTTAACATCACGAGTTACAGAGCAAATTTTTTTAAGCAATTAGCGCGTTTTCACGGACACTACGGCAGATTTTTTCTTCCGATTTTTTGATTGATCGTACCGTTGACTCGTTGATTTTATAATGTTTTGCCATTGAGGAGACACTTTCGCCATTAGAAATTTTATCTAATAACTCAATTTTATTCGCTAATGTTATCACCTTCTTTGATATTTTCACATTTCTCTTGTTATTCGTAGCCATATTTTTGTAGGGGTTAGAAAGCACTTGTCCACGATAAAGTCACTTTCTTCCTTTAACACGCTCGAAAAATTCTGTTTTAAAATAAATTTTCTGTTTATACTCCGGCACGACAACCAAGTCAGTAGAGTTTACAATAAATCGTCAATACAAATATTTATCGTATTTAGTAGTCACGGGTTTGAACCCCGGTCCACTCAAGGAACGCGTGCTATGCACTCTCGCTCCTGACCACTGGGCTACGTCAGGCCCTCACTGCAAAATGGTAGATTTATCATTTTTGTAAGCGTATCAATTTATAAATTGATAAATTTATTCAATTTATAAGCATATAAATTAAAAGCAAACGACGAAACCTTCCACGACAAACGCATAACACATACTGAATAAGGATTAGCGAGAAACATCCACGCTCGTGATTTTGTCACCCCTCTCCTCCCACCCACTGAGCGCTGTTTTGACCGGGAAAGATAATTTTAGCCACGCTCATGTTTTTTTATGGCGGAAAATATTCACGACACTTTAAAATTCACATTTTTTTAGGTTTCATTTTATATTAAATCGGCGATCATGAAACCGCGAATACAGATACCGCGAATAGCGGGGATTTACTGTACTTCAATTTCAGGAAAGCTTTTGATACTGTTGTAAGTGAAAGACTACTGTACAAATTGGAGCAGTATGGCATTAAGGGCAAGTTATTGCTATGGATAAAGGGATGGTTAAGTAGGAGAAGACAGTGAGTGGTAATCGATGGACACTGCTCTTTGTGGACTAATGTTATTAATGGAGTCCAACAGGGTTCAGTGCTGGACCCATTGTTGTTTTCTGTATTAATCAGTGATATTGATCAAGGTATATTAGGCTTAATGTCCAAGTTTGCAGATGATATGAAGGCTGACAGGGTTGTTAATGACAGTAATGACAGCAGACTACTGCAACAGAATCTAGAATAGTTGTGCAGATGGGCTGAGAGGTGGCAACTGAAGTTTAACATTGACAAATGCAATGTACAGGGGATACTCTATCCAAGGATAATTGGTTCCAGAAAATTCCACTTAAAACGGGGACCAATTTTCATAATGTTTATTATTTAAATAAAACTGAATGCAACTAGGCATAATATTTTAAGAGTTTAAGATTCTATATCTAATATTGGTGTAGATACACCATAGACAACTCTTAAAGAGAAACTATGATAGTACTGTAGTGTGAAAAGCATCATTTCATCCGTATCTCATATTGTGCTCATCCTCACAATGAGTTGCCCATGTATTGCATAATCTTGAATAAGTAACGTTCATTAATAGAGAAGACTATTGTTTCTTATTCTCGGTGGGCACCACCACCCAGATGGCACCGTTTCAAAGCTAGTTGGCTTTTCATTGGTGGGTGGGCAGGTACCCTGGTATTGCAAGTGAAGCCTTACTTGTTTGAGGTAGTGCAATACATGGGCAACTCATTGTGAAGGATGAGTAGATTTGGTGTATCTACACCAATATTATATAGTATGTTTATTATGTACTTGTACATAGTAAAAAAATGGATGAAGGAACTGAAAAGTGAAAAAATTATTTTATTAGATATTTTTTATTATATGTTACACAATGTAAGGTTAAGTAAAGTTTATTGAAGTTACACTATTTTTCAGTTGTACAAATAAAGAATGAATCCAGAGTTTGTGGGTGTTTTTTTTTTTTTTTTTTTTTTTTGTCGTATTTTTGAGATAAAATTGTGTTGTAGCATTTAGTTATGTTTTTAACTTTGTGCTTAACATTTGTTGCACAATCGTGAAGGAGATCGTTCTCACAAAAAATATTCAAGTGCTTGGTCAGTTTTCTCAAGGGAAAGAGCTTTAATTCTTCAATTTTCAAATGCTCATAACTGCATGGGTGCAGATGATGAATACTCGGATTCCGGGGACCCCTGTACTGCATATGAGTAGCAGTAACCCTAGAGTAACCTACCAACTCTGTGGTACTACAATCACTACTCTCAGTGTGGTACTACTACACTCAGGTGGTGCTAAGAGGGTAATTGTGCAGCCAGAATGAAGTTTTCTGAGCAGTGCAGACAGGCTGCCAGAGCAGACCAACGATACACAGGAATTTTGCTAGTAGGGATAAGGAGGTGATTATTCCCTTGTATAAGGCAGTGGTCAGGCCACACCTTGAGTACTGCGTACAGGTGTGGAGGCCTCCTTTTCTGAAGGATGTGCAACTACTTGAATGAGTACAGAGAAGGGGAATGACATTGGTGAATGGAACAAAGGGTTGCTCTTATCAAGAACGATTTAAGTTCTTTTTTTTTTTTTTAGGAGCATTAGCAACTAAGGCCGTATTGCTCTGGGAATATGTGATGGTCATTCCCTGACCTTTCCGCATCCTCCGTATTTGGTGGATCACGGGCTCGAACCCCGGTCTAATCAAGAAACGCATGCTACGCACTGCTGCTCCTGCCCCCCTGGCTATGGAAGCGCTGATTTAAGTTCTGCAAATTGCAATGTCTGGAGACTAGGTGCCTGTGAGGTGATCTGATTGAGGTATATAAGGCCTTGAATAGTTTGAGCAAGCTCAATGCTGATGGGATTCTTCCTCTTGCTCAGATTACACACCTGAGGGGGCATAAATTTAAGTTGAGGAAGATATGTGCAGAAGTTTGCCTTTAGCCAGCAGGTGGTTGATTGCTGGAACAAACTTACTTCGGTTGTTGTGGAAGTTGATAGCTTAAAAAAATTTTGGAGAAAGAACTGGACAAACTTTTGGAATGAATGGATGGGTGAAATGAGAATTTTTTTTTTTTTTTTTTTTTGTCTGATGCTGTATAAGTTTTCTCTCCTGCATCACATACCCCTGCTAATGTTAATATTAAGTGATTTTTTTTTTTTTTTTAATGTCAAGCGTTAACAATTTTCTTTCCACTTTCCTCTCAGTTATCACAAAATTATTTAGCTCTCTGTTAAATTTTGATAAACTTTGGCCTTCCCCTCCCTAAAGAATTCATGCTTGAATGTAGATACTAAATACCTATTGAGTTAGTCAGCAACCTGAGCAGGATCATCAACAGTTAAACCACCACCATCATCGTCAAGTGGATCAATGTGTAATTCAACCCCGTCCTTTTACTGTTAATATAAATAAAGAAGTCTTTGGCGCTTGTCTTCGTATTCTTTTCTAGAGATTTCTTGTAATATGCCTTGCTTACATAACCTCCTATTGTGACTTGATTACAGACTAATTTATATATACCATGGGCCTCTGTATCATCTGATAACTGATATGCATCCCAGTATTTTTGTTCCCCGACACGTCTCATCAGTTCATCTGACCTCCATTTAGGTCTAAGCCTTGAACAGTATTTCTTCATTGGTATTAAACGCCTTGTAACTTCTACGATTACTTCGCTGAATCCCCCCCACTTAGAATTTGCTGTTAGTAACATCAAATGGTCCCACTGTGTAGAAATTAAAAACTGTCTGAGACACTATAGTTACTGTTATGAAAGCAAAAGTCTTTCCCTTTTCCCTTGACAGTAGTTATGTCTTTAAGTAAATCCCACATCAGCACACTGTGATCACTGCCTTCCAGAGAGTCTTTTACCTGAAAATTCTTAATGCATAAAGAATCGCTGCTGATAATTATATCAAGAGTATTGCTTCTTTCTGTTGCCTCTCTAACATTTTGCTGTTGAAAACAGTCACCTAATAAATCCACAATTTTGCTAGTGTATGAGTCACTAACCTACAAGTTCTAGTCAATAACTGGAAAGTTAAAATCCCCATTATAAGACATTCTGATTTATTAGCCCGCTTTGTTTCTCTGTATAGTTGTTTGTTATACTCATCACTGTCGTTAGGCTTATAACACACTCCTTTCATTTTTGTTTTCTCAGTGTTTATGTCACACCAAACGGAATCAATGTTGCACTGGCCACCCATTTTGACGACTGGATGCACGGCTTTAGATTTAATGTTTCTTAACTATACAGAGGAATTTAATAAAAATTTTAAGAGCCAAATAATTGAAAGCTGCGCAGGTTAATAGTGCAAATTCTGATTTCGTATCACACAACAGAGCAACATATTTCTGAAATCAGTATGGATTTTGAAAAATTATTTAAAAATCTGTAACATTCAGTTTATCTCTTGACAAATCCACAGATATTCAAGATAATTCACAGTTACCTGTGTTTATTAATTATATTTCTGCAGGTGCAACTATGAAAGAAGAAATGCTAGATTTGGGAGTGCTTAAAGAAGCAACTTTGTATTCTTATTTTCTTAAAAAGCAATCCAAGAATTCTAGTTTCTGCCTGCTCATTGCATCAATCACCATGAACATCTCATAGCTAACTATTTCAAATGTGTTAATGCTACTAAAACAGGTCTACAAATTGTCAGGTACATTTGCATAAATGCAAAGAACCATTGTCAGTTAAAAAATTTCCTTGAAGACTGCCCTAATGATATATCTTTCTGCTGCCTTGTGAGGTGGTTATTTTAACTTTAACAACTGCAAGGTGAACCCTTGAGGTGGTTCAAGCTAAAATGTTTTAAGCTGGGTTGTTGAATTATCAATACCTATCATCAGTTGTCTTACAGAAAAAGAAAATTCCCATCCACAATTGGAAAATTTGGGATTTTGTTTTTGACTGATAATGTGACATTTACAATCTTTCAACTTAATATTACAAAGCAGGGTAAGGATAAAATTATTTCTGACTCACTCAGACAATTTTCATCTTTTAAAAATACAGCTTTTTCAAAATGACCTGATCCCTTTCCCTGTCTGAAGAATAGATTCCCTGAAAGAAGATCGAAAACTCAATATTGAATAAATTTACAAGAATTGCTTTGATGTCAAGTTGGATTTGATGTTTTGAATCATGGTTTGCCTTTCTTTAAAACCCATTCAAAATTGATGTAATCAGTGATTACATCAATGGTTTTCCAATTTCCAAAACCCTGCTTCCTGAACTATATGGTAGAGAAATGGAATTGCAGATATTCAGGAGGATCAGGATCTAAAGATGTAACATAAATCATCACAATCTGCAATCACATTCTGGAAACTTGTTCCAGAATCAAAGTATCTCCATATCAGGAATGCTAGTTGTCAGCTAATTTTAATTTTTAATACAGTGATTCGCTGCAGACTGCTGTAAATTGCTGTAGTCTAATGAATTCATAAAATCGAAAATACTATGCTCAAGTACCAAACCAACATCTGACAGCTAATTTGTACTGTGCACACAAACTATCAACTGATAATCAATAGGTTGTGAGCCTCATGCCCAAGATGCAATCATGGAAAGCTTCTACCAGCAAGTAGTTCAATTATTATCATGTTAATTAAAAAGAAAAATAAAAGATAAGATTAACATATGAATGTACAAATTAAAATGCAATTGTATTTATACATAAGGTATAAAAAAATAAATGTGTAAAATGTGTAATAAAAATTATCCATAAAAATATATTTTGAAATTATTAAAATATATTCCTAGACCACATTTTATTGTTATGTGGCTCTTGAACCTATGGATTCTATTATAAAGTTTGGCCATCCCTGCCATATAACAATAAAATAAACATGATTGCTTTGTTTTAGAAGAAATAATTTCATTTATACAGGGGTGCTAAAGTAAATATATTATAGTTGGTATATAAATTTGTGAATTAATTAATGAACTATAGCTGAAATTCCATTCAATACTTTTTAATTTAACATGGCATAACTTTCTCACTTTTATAAGAAATAACCAGTTTCTCTGTTTAATTTAGCAATGATCATGTAAAGTTCTTCTGCCTGCAGGTTATAGAAAATTATATTAAAATTAGGTGAGTTTACATAATAGCTTCAAATTTTAAATTAGCAAAAAAACTATATTAAATAAATAATATTAAATTATTTGTATATTTTTAATATACAAAACTATATTAAATTAAAAAATTATATTTGTACTTATATTTTGTAATTGTTTGTTTATTGTAACTTTCTTTTTGGTTAAAAGGATAAGTTTTGTTCTCAAGCAATACACAGTGAGATGTATTAAATGAGAAATGAAAATGAAGGGTTTGTGACACTATCTAACTAGGAGGATATCATCACATCTCCAAAGCTAGGCTTGTGGGTAACCAACTGGGTGCCCACCCAGCATCTGCTGCTTACCATCTCATGATGTAACCTGTTAATAGGGAACCAAGTATATGGCTACTGAAAACAAAGATGTTTTCAGTAGCCATATACTTACATACACAAGGGCTGCAAATATGGGCTAAGCCAACCAAATTTGATAAATTATATCTTAAAACCTTATCAACATGGTAGAACAAAGCAATCAAGACTTGTACTACTTGACTTTGCCTAGACCACAAGTTCTCCACATTCTAAATATGCAACGGGAACAACCATCAATATAAGTACCTACAAAATTACAGACGTAAATGGCAAAGAAGTGGAATTAGAATAACTAGGTTAATATGATATCAGAATAGAAGGTATCACAGAAAGCAAGTGGGTGAATATAGTCTAGCTGCAGCTGAACAATAATTTTTAATTTATTCTGGAAGTAAGTTCATTGTAAGGAAGGTATAACAACAGCTTGTAGAAGAACTAGTTGAAACAAAGTTTAATTGGCTCATTCAGTAGAATTGTGTGGACAGAACTTAAGATGTGAGTTGTTTGATAAAATTTGTATGTGTATATTGTCAATATTGAAAAAAAAGGTGAAATAGAAGAATTATTTATTATCTTCTGAATTAGAAAGAGTAGTAAAAACTGATAACAAAGAAAGTATAGTTTTTATTGGAGATTTAAATAGCAGAGTAGGAAATAACTGACATCTACAGAGATATTTTAGGAAAATTTGTCAAAAAAGGTAAACTTAGCAGTAATGGCTTCCAGAATCTGGTGCTTCAAACCACATTTCATTACACTGTATTTTAAAAAAGAAATAGCCATAAGTTTGGGGAGGGAGGGAGCATAATAGAAATAAGTAAAGCATAATTGACAGTACAGATAACCCTTGTATAACACGGTTATTAGGTTCCTATAAAATGTCGTGTTGTGCGAAACCATGTTATACAGGACTAAGAAAAAGTACAAAAAAGGGGGGTTGCATTCCAAAGTACACTATTTCGTTAAGAAAACTGACAAAAATACACCATTCTAGATTTCGTGTATCTTCTGCTCTCTTTAAAAAAATCGATAATCTGGGTTTGTTTGCTTTTGCTTGATAAATTTTTGTGAATTTCATCACATGGAACTAAGCATTTTTGAAGATCCCTTTTTAACTTTGGGCTCCTTTCATTCAAGAATCTGCATTAAAAAAATAAGATTCTAATTGCTCGGCTAACTTTAATTTTTGTTGCACTATCATCCTCTGAAATGATTTTGTTTTACCTCTGATGCCATTTGCACCAAATCTGCTATGTCAGCCTCTTTTTCTACCAGTAATTCTTGAATGTCTTCAGTAATCTTATCCTTTTATTTTTTTAGGAGCATTTGCAACTAAGGCCATGTTACTCTGTGTATATTGTCGATAAACTGTGTGTGTCCTGAGGTCGATTTTCTGTTTTGCTGGATGAAAAACCAGAGTTTCCAGAAAAAGGGGGGGGGTATGCTACCATTGCCCAAGCTCGACTAATTCAGCCACATTGTGTAAAATACCCATAAAACTTCCTCTCTTCAATGACAGAATTTGAACTCAGGTCTTTTCCAGCTGGTGTGGGGACGAGGGCGATTCTATCAAATGTGCTACCCACAAGGGCTTCAGTAGTCATATCATCAAACCTCCCCCCTCTCCCACCAACATAGCAAGTTCTACTATCGCACCGATTCTGTTTTCTTCCTGTTCGATCATATTTCCTGCATAAACTGACTATGGCCATACATTTTTCCACACACATTTAACGTTGACGGTTTTACTTCTTTCAGTGATAAAGTTATGATTCTGATACAGTCACAATGATTCTAACACAATTGAAAAATGTTTCCATGCCTCAATTACTTCAATATATATGAAATCAATTTTTTTGCAAAATCCATTGCAATGATTTTCTGATGTAATGAGTTTTAAAGGTGGATATAATGCCTTTATCTAACGACTGAATGAAAGAATCTGTATTAACTCAGTACAACTGTGGCGGTAGGAACATAACTTCAACGTTTGGATGACTTAAATCTTTTGGATGGCCTGGTGTGCTGCTGTCCAATAGTAATAAAAATTTGAAATCTAGATTTTTCCACAAGTTCAACAAGTACAAGTTCAATAGCACAGAACATAACATGGGAATTTCCCAACAAAATAAAATAAAGGGATTTCTCAATATTTTTTTTTTTTTTACTAGCGAGTCAACAGTGGGGATTCAAAAAGAGTGGAAATGTTGAAAAATTACATCCAACATAATAGCAGGGTTTTCTCTGCACAAAAGCTCAAAAATACTCTGTTATTCAAGGTTTACTGAAATTCTCTAATTGATTGCCACAATTTATCAATTGTATTAGAGCAAAACCATGTTGCAGAAATACCACGTTATACAGGGGTTGCCTGTATATCATTGTTTGATAAGAGGATGAAAGATATACAGTAAAGAGGATTTGAGATCGGAAAAATTTTTTTAATCTTCTCATCTAGCATTAAGAAAATTAAAAATTATAATTAATGCCAAAATATAAGATGTATAAAAAAAGTGTTAAAAGAAAAAAAAAATTAGGGACCTTTCTGATTTTTTTCCAACAGTCATTAAATATAGAAGACTTTTACTTCAAAAGTTAAATGGTATTCATCATACTAATATAGTTTTTGATGAAATTAGAGTACTAATTTAAAATTGAGTCCCTTGTTTATAAACTGATTTTATTTGAAGGAAAAACAAATACAATGGGTGTAATGTACTTGCATTTCCTCACTCAGGAGGCATAGCATTGAAGAAAACATTGAATGGGAAGGATAGTGCTCCAAGAAGATTTGACTTTTTTTTTGTTAATTTTTGGTGCATCAGCTTCTGTGGCCATAATACACCTCCCAAAGTTTTTGTATTTTACTCTAATCCAAGCCGAGGCGGCATTCGAACTCGCGACCTTTGGGTTGCCAGGCAGGCACTTTACCCACCTGGCTAGCCCGGTCAGCGATTGACTTGTGCTATCATAATGAACTGTTTTTTTTAAAAAAAGGGAAGTGGATAAATACTTAGATGAAATAGATAACAGAACTGAATGAAAAGATCATAAGTACAGTTAGCAGTATTTAATTATTTTATATTATTTTTTATCCTCTAATGGGCATGCTAGACAATGTAACATGAGAAGATACACTTGTGTTGAGACCACTCAGTAATTTGTGAACAAAAGCAAGTGATAGTTTTGAGTTGTACAATTTTTAATGCTATTCTTTATTTTGAAATACTATATATAAGACGAAAAATACTTCACCATTATTTTACAATTCAATTCGACAAACTAATATAAATAAAAACGTTGTCATCGTTTTAACAGTTTTTCTATGTGCTTACTATTGTACCGTTCCATATTTAATTTAAATTTGCAGCACAGTTGTAAATAGAACTTTATTTAATTTTTAATATTGGACACTGTCTTTTTCCTCTTGTCAGAATTGTGTAAAAGCTCAGTTGTTTCTTCAGTTGAAGAATATCTTCAATTTCAATCTATGAAAGCCTACATTATCTTGGATCTTGTTGAAAACTTGTACATCCTATCAATTTTTGAAACATAATTAATAAAAAGTTATGTTTATAATAAACACAAGTAATGGATAGTGACATATACTTGTAGATTTTCAATACAATCTGTACCTATACCAATAATTTTTTTGATACTGCATTAAAACAACTTTAAAAGGCACATACACACTCACAGTAGGGTTAAAAGTTATGGGGAAGCTGAGAATACTTTGTCTTGTAATTTGTAAATTGTCACAATTATTCATATTAACAGTTTTTGTTGGATGAGTTAATATCAGTTATAATTATAATAAGGTAGCATATATTTAAATCATAAAAGCAACATTTTGAATTAGGCAGATTTCATTTTATCATTATAAGCTTTTTTATTCCTTCATGTGATTTTATCTTTCAGGTATGATCATGCAGATGCTTCAGAGCAGCAGCTTATGAAAGATTTTATTAGTCAATGGATTCAAATGCAGGTATAATTGACATCTTTATTATATAAAGCAAACCTTCATTACTTGTTATTAATGGTGAAAGCTTGTATTCCTGTTGCCATTTTATTCCTGTCTATTCCTGTCCCCGTATCAAAAAGGGAGATTCATTTTGTTCACTATTAAATATGAACTGCTCATTGCAACATAAAATTAAAATATCACCCTTCATAAGTGTAACAAATTTGGTGCATTACTAGAATTTGAGTCTGTGAAGAAACAGGTGCTTGCACCAGTGATAAATGTAACTGGCAGCTCGTCAGGGACTCAAGGTTTCAGCAAACTGCCAAGTTGGGTCCCATAACAGAACATCCCAATTTGGGCCCCATAACAGAATAAATCAAGTGCACACTGTTCTAATTCACACATAGGAACTAATATATTAAGCACACAATTTGTTGGATATATGTGGGACCATGTTGAAAAAATGATGCAAGTTAGGTTAGAATGTGTGCAATTCTTCCCAGACATGATAGGAGGGAATATATGCTTGAAAGCCTTGTGGATTAACTCAAGTCTCGAGTTAATTCACAAGGGACTCTTCAAGACTTTTTGGGTGCCTCCATAGTCAGGTGGGCAGGAGCAGCAGTGCGTAACACACACTTCTCGATTAGACCGGGATTCGAGCCCATGACCACCAAATATGGAGGATGCGGAAAGGTCAAGGAATGACCACCGCATATCCCTGGAACAATATGGCCTTAGTTGCTAATGCTCCTAAAAAAAACCCAAAATAACAATAACAAGACTTTTGGTTGGAAATTTTTATTAGCACAGCCCACACTTGTAAGTGGTAGGCATCTGTTTTGTAGAATGGAATTCCTTTTAACAAATGTAGTGCAAGGGTTTTTGCCAGTATTATTGAGGATACTTAAGAGTATGGTGAAACTGCTAAGATAGGGGAGTAGAGATAATATAGATAGTTTATTTGATGATATGAAGCACAGTAACACCTGCACACATTTTAAGAGTACATTTGTTACTGTAGCAGCCAATAGCTTATACAGCATCAGCCAAAAAAAAAATTTTTTTTTTTTTTTTTAATGAATATCTTCATGATCTTCATGAATATCATTGATAAATGCAGAAAACAACAAGGGATCCAGTGAGTTGGAAGTAAAGGTAGTAGTAGTAGTGGCATGTGATGCAAGAAAGCAAATGTATGAGCTTATGCAGCATCAGCCAAAAAAAAAAAAAAAAATATCACACCATTCCCTCCAAATGCCTGTCCAGTTCCTCCTTAAATTTATTCAACCTATCATTATAATCTACAGAAGTGAAGATTATAATGAGAAGTGTAATATGATACTTACAGTAAGTGTAAGTATCATATTATGAGTGATTTTAATTTGCCTCTGATTGATTGGAGCAAGTGGGAGAGAAACTCACCAGGGTGAACAAAATTTTTCAACTATTTAGATGATTGTTATTTGAATCAGCATGTTAGGGAAAGTACTAGGGTCAAGAATGTTTTAGACCTGATAATTACCCATGAACAAGATGACATCATAGGGTTGACAATATAGAACCTATTAGCAGGGGCGCCTCCGTAGCCAGGTGGGAAGGAGCAGCAGTGCGTAGCACACACTTCTTGATTAGACCGGGGTTCGAGCCCGTCACCACCAAATACGGAGGATGCGGAAAGGTCAGGGAATGACCACCGCATATCTCGGAGCAATATGGCCTTAGTTGCTAATGCTCCTAAAAACCAAATAACAAACAAACCTATTAGCAGGGGTTGGTCACAGAGTTCTAAGTTGGATGATGTTGAAAAAGGAAGCAGTAGTTAAAGGCAAAGGAATGAGTTTGTATTTCAGGAAAGGAGATTATGACAGCTTAAGGTGTGACATTAGCATTTTTAACATTAGCATTAGTAGAGGCATTTGATGCAAGAAAGCAAGCTTATGCAGCATCAGCCAAAAAATAAAAATAAATAAATAAATAAATAAAAAATAACCACTTCCACTTCACCCATCTGTTCGTTCGAAATACCTGTCCAGCTGAGCCTTAAACTTATTTAGGCTATCAACTTCCACGATAAGGGATGGAAGGCTGTTCCACCAACCAACCACCCGCTGGCTAAAGGCAAATTTCCGCACGTCTATCCTACATCTGTCTTTCCTCAATTTGAATTTATGCCCTCTCAGGTGATTATTCTGAGCAAGAGGAAGATTCCCTTCAGCATTGAGCATGCTCAAACTATTCAAGGCTTTATACACCTCTATCAGATCACCTTGCTGGTGCCCAGTCTCCAGACACTGTAATTTGCAAAACTTAAGCCTTTCTTCATAAGAGCACCCCTTTGTTCCATTCACTAATCTTGTTGCCCTTCTCTGTACTCGTTCCAGCAGCTCTACATCCTTCTTGAAATGAGGCCTCCAGACCTGTATACAGTACTCTAGGTGTGGCCTGACCATTGCCTTATACAAGGGAATAATCACCTCCTTATCTCTGCTAGAAAAGTTCCTATATATCATTGACAATACACCATGAGCTACTCTTGCAGCCCATCTGCACTGCTCAGAGAACTTCATATTTGCCTGCAAACAACCACCCCCAGGTCCCTTTCATTCTCTACCACTGTCAGTGTAGTACCACAGAGTTGATACGTTGCTCTGGGGTTGCTGTTTCCCATGTGTAGTACTTTACATTTGTCGATGTTAAACTTCATTTGCCACCTCTCAGGCCATCTGCTCAACCTTTCCAGATCCTGTTGCAGCAGCATAGTGTCAGTAGTGTCCTTGACAACCCTGCCTACCTTTGTATCATCTGCAAACTTGGACATTAAGCTTGATTCATCAATATCATTTATAAATACAGAAAACAATAATGGACCCAATACTGAACCCTGAGGGACTCCACTAATAACGTTAGTCCATGATGAGCAGTGTCCATTGATTACCACTCTGTCTTCTCCCCCTCAATCACCCCTTTATCCATAGCAGCAATTTTCCTCCAATGCCACATTGCTCCAATTTATGCAGCAGTCTTCTATGTGCAACAGTATCAAAAGCCTTTCTAAGATCCAAGTATATAATATCAAAGTTATTCCCTGCATCCAGTTCTTTTGTGACTGCATCATAGTATCCAATCAAATTGGTCAGGCAAGACGTCCCCTTAACAAAACCATGTTGTGTCCGAGCTATAACTGAAGTCTTGTCTAGATGAACCTGCAGTGCTTCTTTAACCAGTGCCTCCATTAATTTTCTGGGAACAGAAGTTAAACTCACAAGTCTATAATTACTTGTGTCAGCCTTTCATCCTCCTTTGTGAATTGGGGCCACATTTGCACATCTCCAGTCTATGGGTACCTCCCCTGAGTCCAAGGAAGCCCTCATAATTATGGCTAAGGGTTTGCTTACTTCCTTTGCTGCCTCCTTTAATATAACTGGATAGATCCTATCCACCCCAGGTGCCTTTCTTGTGTTTATCTTCAACAATTTCTCCTCCACTTTACTCTCAATTGTTACAAGATCATCTAGCTCACTGCCAGTATTTACTTCATCTGTGGCATTCCCCTTCCTGAATAACTCCTCATGTGTGAAAGTTGATGCAAAATATTGATTTAGTTTGTTAGCTACCTGAGCAGGATCATCAACAGTTGACCCATCGATATCAAGTGGACCAATCTGATTCATCCCCCTTCCTTTTAGAGTTTACATAAGAAAAGAACTCTTTGCTGTTTTTCTTTGCATCCCTTGCCAACAATTTCTCGTAATCTGCCTTCGCCTGCCTAACCTCCTTTGTACTTGGTTACAGATCAACTTATATCTATCATAGGCTTCTGTGTCACGTGTTAATTTGTATATATCCCATGCATTTTTCTTCTCTGCCATATGTCTCATTAGTTCATCTGACATCATTTAGGCCTAAACCTTGAACAGTATTTCTTAGTTGGTATGTAAAGCCTAGTAGCTTCCAAGATAAGTTCTTTGAATGCTTCCCATTTTGAATTTGCTGTTGATAACATCATCAGTTGGTCCCACTGTATAGAATTTAAATACTGTCTCAGTCCATCGTAGTCGCCTTTACGAAAGCAATAACCCTTCCCTTTACCCCTAATGGTAGTTACCTCTTTGAGTAAATCCCACTTCAGCCCACTGTGATCACTGCCACCTAGTGGTTCATTTATCTGTAGATTCTTAATGCGTGAAGAATCAATACTGATAATCAAATCAAGAGTATTACTCCCTCTAGTTGCCTCCCGAACATGCTGATGTAGAAAACAATCATCCAATAAATCCACAAAAGCCTTGCTAGTGTGTGAGTGACCAGCCCCCAAATTCCAGTCAATATCTGGGAAATTAAAATCCCTCATTATAAGACTCTGATTTACTGGCCCACTCTATTTCCCTGTACAGTTTCTTATTATACTCATCAGAGTCATTAGGCCTATAGCTCCTACTCTCAATTGTGATCTCTCCTAATGCTTATGTCACACCAAACTGACTCGACACTGGACTGTCCAGCGATGTCGACTGGCTTTACTTCCTTGGATTTTGTGTTTCTTAACTAATAGCATAACCCCTCCTCCCTTCCTATCCTGTCTATCCTTTCTGTAGACATTGTACTCCCCAAATTCCAGTTCTGCATTCCTTATATCTGTGTGACACCACGTCTCTGAAATCCCAACAATATCTGCCTTTGATGTTTTGAGCAATACCTCAAATTCATGAAATTTATTTACCAAACTCCTAGCATTGGTGTACACGCAAGTATACATGCACCTGTTTCTATTCTTAGCTACCCTAACACAACCCATGTGTTTACTTGTACCCCAGTGATTCCCACAGTCTCTGAAATATCCTGCATCTTATTTTCCAGGCTGCTGCTCATTTCAATAGAAGCAGTGCAAGAATCACTTTCACCTCTGCCAGTGGCTACTGTTAATCTATTAGTCCTTGTATCCCCCCAATCGCAGTTTTCTAACCCACCTAACACTGCCTCGATAGCATCAGCAAACATTCTTGCACCCTTTCTATTTAAGTGTATCCCATCCCCGTAGAAGCAGTCTCTCCTTTAACAAGTACAGACCAGGCTGAAAAAAATTCTACCCCTTGATCTTTGCACAATCTTTCCAGGGTGGAATTGATTGACAGGGCTCTCATCATATACTCCCTCCTATCGTGTCTGGGCAGAATTGCAGACACTTTCAAATTCAACCCTAATTCACGGCTTTTTTTCAACAGTGACCTGTACTTGTTAACTAATTCTGCCGGTCTCCTACTCTTAATATCATTAGTGCCAACGTATACAACTATATCACCTTTTGTGCCCTTAAAAGATGATATCCGCTCTACAGTGTTATCAACCTTTGCCCCTGTCAGACGTACCCTGGTCCTGTTCCACATGTCCTCTATCAACTAGGAAGATAGCTCTCAGAGTGCATTATATTAGAATTGTGGCATCCTTTTAAAGCTTCAGTTATTCACAGAAACTTTGAATGCGTACATAGTTTACTTTGAATGCATATATACCCTTTAGGAAGTACAGCATGAGGAGGATTCTTTGATTGAATAGGAACTAGCTAATTTGATAGAGTAGAAAAAAAAGATGGCATGGAAAAGGTAAAAAATGTTCTGATAAAAAGTAATGAAGCTTATAACAACTACAAACTGATCTAATAGTATATCACAGAAAAAAGTTAGGCTGGCAAAGAGCAGATGTATTTTTTGTAATTGAAGTTAAGTGCATTACTGTTTAATTTTTTTTAAAGCCTGAATGCTTTTAATCTTTGTTAATTTTAATATATCTGTGCTGCCATTGGCACATAATGAAATATGGACAGAGGCCACATTAGTGGCTTTACGTTGCTTACGCACATATAAAGCAAGAACAAACAAAAAAATTACAAAAAATAAAATAAATTTGCTAACTAATTTAATACTAATTCAGTAAACTAATCTAAAGGATAATGACTAAACAATTTTTTCCTATTTCTAGTTATTGTACTACAATGCTTAATAACCAGTTTTTTTTTTTTTTTTTTATTACTTTAACTTTTTTTTAGTTTTGCCTTATTTAACTTAAAAATCACATTTAATTTTTGAGATTGATTCATGAAAACTTTTTACTTGATAACAATTAAAAATTATTTTTAATTCTTTGGACCACTTTGAATTACTTGCCAAAGGACAGCAGTGTTGTCTGCTCTTACAGCAACCTTGGCTTACTCTTACAGCAACCTTGACTTACTCTCGACTGCACTTATTATCCAAATGCAACCACTTTCAGTTGATCTCATTAGAGGTGAAGATCAGAATAGATGAGATAATTAATTAAATTAAAATTTAAATATTGATGCATATAGTGTAATCGAAATTTCAGAAAGCGAAAAATAATTTTGTGTTGTGACATTATTATGCACATGTACAAAATCCACAGTTCGGAATGGAATTAAAATATATTAAGTTTATAGCTTAGTAAAATTTGTAAGGTTAACAAACACATGCATAAACAGTTATTTGTTCTGATTGGAATTAATCAGGAATTGAATTAATGGAGGAAGGTCCATATAAAATATACATTTTGCTATTAGTTTGCTAATTTCAAATACTTTTTCCTTTCTTTATTTTTGACGTGAATAAAGTCTATGCTGGGGTACCCTATGGCACTCAGGCTGTCACAAAAAGTAAAACGTCTAACCGCTATTATATCTGCGAAACTAATAGACAATAGTATAAACAATTTATATTTATTTTGTCAGGTATATAATGCCGTCAACAGATATGTAAGAAAAAATTAGAAATTTTGGTATTTAATCATTTTTTTTTGAAAAAAACTAAAAAGTTCACATTTTGATCATTTGCTGTTGACCCTTGGTTACTTTCACTCTCAATAACTTCTAAACTATAATAGGTAGACATAAACAGTAAGTGACAAAATTGTTCAGTAGGAAACGTAGTTTTTACATCTATAAATAGTTTTGATGTAGCTATTAGTAATAGTAATATTAGTAATTCCTGAGTAATAGTGATGCAAAATTGAGAGAGTTGAAAAATTCGAGCATTTTCAAGTTTGTTTTCGCAATATCTTAAAAACTATAAATGTTAGACAAAAACAGTAAGCAACAAAATTGTTGCCCTTTGAGAGCTCTACAAGGATATATAATTAGATTTCAAATCGTGGTTTTTAGTTTTTGAGAGTTGAACAACTCGTTAAAGTAATTACTTCGTTCAGTTACTTCGCATTTATTGATCAGTTCGGTTGTGTTTCATATAGTTAAGTTGTGACAATGCTGAAAGTTACATCAACTAAACATGTTCAAAGATTTCGACAAAATCACAAATCTAATGTTGAAAACCAAGCACCAAAGTCAGCGGTGGAACACGAGAGAGAGAGAGAGAGAGAGAGAGAGAGAGAGAGAGAGAGAGAGAGAGAGTTGTAAGCATAAACGCAAGCAAGATCAATTAGAGGCAGATGTCTGGCCATCAACATCGAAAAGAACAGTGCAATCAGCAAATGAAGATTGCCAAAAGTGTTATACGTTAGTTTCAAAAGAATTTGGAAGAACGTTTTTGAACAACTTGTTCGGATATGTCTACAGTGTTTGCGACACTGGTTTCAGAATGATTTGAGATTACCAAAGCCAAACCATATACAAATTCTTGAAGATGAATTTCCAGAAACAGAGGCATTGTTTATGCTTTGCAATACTTGCTTCACAAGCATGTATTGCAAAGCATAAACGAATCGGGAAATTTACCATCGTTATCCAAGTCCAGCTGCTTCATATATCACCCGTTTCCATTGAGTTTACCGTCGCTTGATTGTATGAGTGAACGGTTGGTTTCAGCTAGATTGCCATTCATGCAGATTCGACGTTTGCAATATGAAACTGGCAGTTATGGTTTTGTCGGATAAGTCATAAATGTTCCAGTCAACGTGAATAATGTGGTTAGAGAGTTGCCTTGTGCTTTAGACGACAATTATGCATTCAACGTTTCAGTTTGATTCATAAATCGACTTACTTGCAAGGATATGTGAGAAAAGAAACTTACTTTCAAGGATATGTGAGAAAAGAAACTTACTTTCAAGGATATGTGAGAAAAGAAACTTACTTTCAAGGATATGTGAGAAAAGAAACTTACTTTCAAGGATATGTGAGAAAAGAAACAGTCAAATCGTGGCTAAGGTATTTAATCAATACTCCTCTGTACAAACGTTATAACATCACAGTCGATTGTCAGTTGCTTGCTACAGTTTCATTGAGAGTTACCAATAGTGAACAAATAGACAATGTAGAGAAGATAATGTCGTCTGAAAGTGACATTGAATTACTTATGGCACAGCAACACACTTTACTTTGGAATGAAGACAAATATCTTGAATTGCTCCTGGACAACACAATCAACCAATGTCGATAGTTTAGAATGAACATGCTGAGGAACTGTCGTTTCCGGCGATATACTTAGGCCATCCACGTAAATTTAAAGATGGATTATGCATTACTCTGTTTATGATGGCAACTAGCAAAATAAGATGAAAAGATCGCCGAGGAATAACGGCACATCATATTCTATACATGGCGATGAAAATTTTACTCTTGAGATAACCGATATTCCACTTTCAAATGTGTCGGAGAAACTTCCAACATAACAAAACGTATGATAGAAGACCAAAGATTTGTTGAAGAATGCATCGGACATAACTTGTCTTTTCTCAGATCCATTCCAAATTCTGTACACTACTTGTCTCAATACAAGAAAGATCTTTACTATGATCAGACAACTTGGTAAAGATGTATCGACTTGGTCTTCAATTGCAATGTTAATAGTTTGAATTGTTTCAACTATGTATCCTATTTTAGTTACCACAAACCTTTATTGTTGATTGTAAATGAAAATACTGAATAAAATAAAACTGATTGTATTAAGCTTAAATTTTATTTTTTCATTTCACATGATGTTATTCACAGATTCATTGTGAATGATCATTGCCATTCATACAGATTCGACATTTGTGATATGAAACTGGCAGTTATGGTTTTGTATTTTTTTTTATTTTTTCGAATTTTTTTTTTTTTTTTTTTTTAACATTTGTTTTGTTCAGTTGTTCTTGCTTTATACAGTAGTGTTTAAAAAATTTCATCACCTAATTTTTTAGGTTGTTTGCCCTTATACTGGCAGCTAATCTTTTAGAAATAGCTGAAAGAACATAAGTAATAACAATATACATATGAAACTATTAATTGCAGAAAAATTTTCTTTTATGCTTTATGAAAATAGTACTTTTGCTTATTATTACTGTTAGTTATGGTTCATATAATAACAAAAATTCCATGAAAACAGTGGCTTTGTTTTTTTTTTTTTTTTTTTTCATTACTTTTCTTGTACTAGGATGACAGACAGCTATATAACCAAAATGCACATTAATATTTCATTGGCCCACCCATTGCTTTGATGATTGTACATCATCATGGCATTGATTGGATAAGATTCTGAATGTATTTCTGGGTAAATCTCATAGTACCAAACATAGATTGTCTCCTGCAGCTCTCTAAGTGTTTTTTGTTTCCTTTGCATTACTAAAACACCCATTTTGCTCCAACAATTTTTAATTGGATTGAGGTCTCAACTGTTCCCAAGCCATGTTATTGTGTGAATAGATTTATCCTTCAACATTTTTGCACCCATGGACAATAAAGACAACGGAAAAATTACATTTATTTAAGGAAGAGCGCATTGTTTTATAAATTTAAAACTTTTGCTAATTTTATGAAGTAGCACTTATGGTTTTGGCTCTATGACATGGAGTAGAGTCAACCTGAAAAATGTAAATTGGCAACATCCCCATTGTGATCTCTAATTGTGGGAAGTAATTTTGTCTCAAAAATGTACATCTCAACATTCACTGCACCCTTCACAAATTAAATACAGCCCCATATCATTTCAGCCAAAGAATGTTTCACTGTGGAGGTGATACAGTCAGGATGAAATTCTTCTCCTCTTTGTCATCTAATTGTCTTGTGTCTGTCTGAACCATGCAAGTTGAATTTTGATTCATCAGAGAAAATAACACATTTCCACCGATCCTCAAACCAGTTGCCATAATCGTTTGCTCACTTTGGACATTGAGCTTTCATTTTTTGCGCTGAAAGTGGCTTTTTTCTCAGGCGACATGCTAATGCCTATGAGAAAAGGCATCTACATATTGTAGCAGTACTTGCCTTTACTCCTGTATCCTCCTTCCATGCTGTTCTGAGATCTGCCAATGAGGATTTTCTGTTTCGAACACACAGACTGACCATGTCCTGCCCTGCGGATGATATCCGTGGACATCCACTTCCTTTCTTTCTGTTTAGACTAGCAGTTTCTGATAATTTTCGTAATAAATGCACCACCATTGACTGATTACAGTTAATCCTTTTAGCTATTTCATACATAGAATATCCCTCTGCATTTAATACAGCAGAAACACTTTTCCTACGTGATGTTAATTGTGAAAACCTAGCCATTGCAATAGCACAGAATCTCAGGTATTCATTGTTCAAAATGAGATGTAATGAAATGATGCCACTATAATAACTTTGGTTAATTTACTGCATATGGACAGAATGCATTTTCACTAACTTATATGTCTATAAATTTTCTCACAGTCTGAGGCTTTAGCCCCGAATTTTTAATAAGTATTAAACTACTAAATACCATTTGGCATCTCTCATATTGTGGAATTATTTTCACAACTGGGTTGTCAGCTGTTATACCATCAGTTACCTATCCACTGATGAAGGGCTAAATAGCCCTGAAACAACCATCTGGGTGGTGGTATCCATTGAGAATAAGTAACGAAGTTAGTCTTCCCTATTGGGGAAGCATTACTTATTCAAAGTATAACTGGATTGGCAACTCACAAAGGTATTCACAATATGAGATGTAACGAAACAATGTGACTGTAAATAACTTAGGTTAATTTGCTGCATATAGACATGATGCATTTGCACCAACTTAATATATCTACCAGATTCAAAAATGAAGCTATTAATAAGATTAGCAGACAGAAAGAGCTGTTTGTTACAAACACTATACTAATCATAAATATTTATATTTTTTATATCTTGCAGAGTTGTACAACAGCAGGACAAGAAAAAAGTTATATCAGGAATAAAGCAGCACATCTCATTTGTTTAGTTTTTTTAGTTGATTATCCTCTTCGTTGGCCAACATTTTTTACTGATCTTTTAAGAATGCTCAATCTTGGACCTGAAGCTGTTGATACTTATTTAAGGATACTTTTAACTATTAACAGTGATGTAGCTGACAGAGAAATAGCTAGGACTCAAAAGGTAAATAATTTATTCCCATGCAAAGTTAAATTATTGTAATTTTATTTTTTAAAACTAGCCTCTGCATACATGGAAGCTCTACTCAATGTTTACTGGGGTTTCTGTTTAAAATCATTTACACATAGGGGGCCTAGCCTAGCTATTAATTGATCATGAATGTAATGAATTTCTATATAAATAAGTTTCTTCTCATTTTTAAAATATACTTTCATAATATTTGCAGCACACCTAGCCACCTCTTACAGTGCACTGTTTGAGAATCACTGTGCTATTGTATCAAATATATTAGTTAAGGAGTTAAAGATTATATAATTATCAACTGGATCCTTTTTTATGAAATGGGATCTGTTTTCAAGATGAGAAGGGTAGGTTCTTGAAATTATTGAAGTATTAAATAAAAATAAACTAATGTAGGAAAACCGTGCTTCCATAGCTTGAGGGAGGAGGGATTAGCATTAGTAGAGGCATATGATGCAAGAAAGCAAGCTTATGCAGCACCAGCCAAAAAAAAAAAAAAAAACCCCTTCCACTTCATCCCTCAGTTTTTCTGAAATAACTGTCCAGCTGAGCCTTAAATTTATTTAGGCTATCAACTTCCACAACAAGGGATAGAAGTCTGTTCCACCAACCAACTACCCTCTGGCTAAAGGCAAATTTCCGCACATCTACATCTGTCTTTCCTCAATTTGAATTTATGCCCTCTCAGGTGATTATTCTGAGCAAGAGGCAGTATCCCATCAGCACGAGCATGCTCAAACCATTCAGGGCTTTGTACACCTCTATCAGATCACCTTGCCGGTGCCTAGTCTCCAGACGTTGTAATTTGCAAAACTTAAGCCTTTCTTCGTAAGAGCAACCCTTCGTTCCGTTCACTAACCTTGTTGCCCCTCTCTCTGTACTCGTTCCAGCAGCTCTACATCCTTCTTGAAATGAGGCCTCCAGACCTATATACAGTACTCAAGGTGCGGCCTGACCATTGCCTTATACAAAGGAATAATCACTTCCCTATCCCTGCCAGAAAAATTCCTGTATATCATTAATAAGACACCATGAGCTACTCATGATTCCTGTCTGCACTGCTCAGAGAACTTCATATCTGCCTGCATGATTACCCCCAGGTCCTTTTCATTCTCTACCTTTGTTAGTGTAGTACCACAGTGTTGATACATTGCTCTGGGGTTGCTGTTTCCCATAAGTAGTACTTTACATTTGTCAATGTTAAACTTCATTTGCCACCTCTCAGCCCATCTGCTCAACCTTTCCAGATCCTGTTGCAGTAGCATAGCGTCAGTAGCATCCTTAACAACCCTGCCAACCTTTGTATCGTCTGCAAACTTGGACATTAAGCTTGATATACCATCATCAATATTATTTATAAATACAGAAAACAACAATGGACCCAACACTGAACACTGAGGGACTCCACTCAAACACAATAACATTAGTCCACGATGAGCAGTGTCCATTAATTACCACTCTCTGTCTTCTGCCACTCAACCATCCCTTTATCCAGAGCAACAATTTGCCACCAATGCCACACTGCTCCAATTTGTGCAGCAGTCTTTCATGTGCAACAGTATCAAAAGCCTTTCTAAGATCCAAATATATAATATCAAAGTTATTCCCTGCATCCAGTTCTTTTGTGACTACATCATAGTATCCAATCAAATTGGTCAGGCAAAACCTTCCCTTAACAAAACCATGCTGTGTCTGAGCTATAACTGAATTCTTGTCAAGATGATCCTGCAGTCCTTCTTTAACTAGTGCTTCCATTAATTTTCCTGGAACAGAAATTAAACTCACAGGTCTATAATTACTTGTATCAGCCTTTGATCCTCCTTTGTGAATTGGGGTTACATTTGCACATCTCCAGTCTGTGGGTACCTCCCCTGAGTCCAAGGAAGCTCTCATAATTATGGCTATCGGTTTGCTTACTTCCTTTGCTGCCACCTTTAATATAACTGGATAGATCCCATCCACCCCAGGTGCCTTTCTTGTATTTATCTTCAACAATTTCTCTTCCACTTTACTCTCAATTATTACAAGATCATCTAGCTCACTGCCAGTGTTTACTTCATCTATGGCATTCCCCTTCCTGAATAACTCCTCATGTGTGAATGTAGATGCAAAATATTGATTTTGTTTGTTAGCTACCTGAGCAGGATCATCAACAGTTGAACCATTGATATCAAGTGGACGAATCTGATTCATCCCCTTCCTTTTAGAGTTTACATAAGTAAAGAACTCCTTGCTGTTTTTCTTTGCATCCCTTGCCAAACATTTATCGTAATCTGCCTTCGCCTGCCTAACCTCCTTTGTAACTTGGTTACAGATCAACTTATATCTGTCATAGGCTTCTCTGTCACATGTTAATTTATATGTATCCCATGCATTTTTCTTCTCTAGCATATGTCTCATTAGTTCATCTGACATCCATTTAGGCCTGAACCTTGAACAATATTTCTTAGTTGGTATGTAAAGCCTAGTAGCTTCCAAGATAAGTTCTTTGAATGCTTCCCATTTTGAATTTGCTGTTGATAACATCATCAGTTGGTCCCACTGTATAGAATATAAATACTGTCTCAGACCATTGTAGTCGCCTTTACGAAAGCAATAACCCTTCCCTTTACCCCTGATGGTAGTTACCTCCTTGAGTAAATCCCACTTCAGCACACTGTGATCACTGCCACATAGTGGTTCCTGTATCTGCAGATTCTTAATGCATGAAGAATCACTACTGATAATCAAATCAAGAGTATTGCACCCTCTAGTTGCCTCCCGAACATGCTGATGTAGAAAACAATCATCCAATAAATCCACAAAAGCCTTGCTAGTGTGTGAGTGACCAACCCACAAATTCCAGTCAATATCTGGAAATGAAAATCCCCCATTATAAGACTCTCTGATTTACTGGCCCACTCTATTTCCCTGTACAGTTTCTTATTATACTGATCAGAGTCATTTGGCCTATAGCACACTCCTCCTCTCAATTTTGATCTCCCAATGCTTATGTCACACCAAACTGACTCGACACTGCACTGTCCAGTGATGTCGACTGGCTTCACTTCCTTGGATTTTATGTGTTTCTTAACTAATAGCATAACACCTCCTCCCTTCCTATCCTGTCTATCCTTTCTGTAGACGTTGTACTCCCCAAATTCCAGTTCTGCATTACTTATATCTGTGTGACACCACGTCTCTGATATCCCAACAATATCCGCCTTTGATGCTTTGAGCAATACCTCAAATTCATCAAATTTATTTACCAAACTCCTAGCATTGGTGTGCACGCAAGTATACATGCATGTGTTTTTTTTTTAGCTGCCCTAACACAACCTGTGTGTTTACTTGTACCCCAACGACTCCCAGCAGTCTCTGAAATATCCTGCATCTTATTTTCCAAGCTGCTGCTCATTCCAATAGAAGCAGTGCAAGAATCACTTTCACCTCTGCCAGTGGCTACTGTTAATCTATTAGTCCTTGTATCCCCCCAATCTAGCAGTTTTCCGACCCACTTAACACTGCCTCGATAGCATCAGCAAACATTCTTGCACCCTTTCTATTTAAGTGTATCCCATTCCTGTAGAAGCAGTCTCTCCTGTTAACAAGTACAGACCAGGCTGAAAAAAATTCTACCCCTTGAGCCTTGCACAATCTTTCCAGGGCCGAATTGATCGACAGGGCTCTCATCATATACTCCCTCCTATCGTGTCTGGGCAGAATTGCAGACATTTTCAAATTCAACCCTAATTCACGGCTTTTTTTCAACAGTGACATGTACTTGTTAAGTAATTCCGCCGGTCTCCTAACCCTTAATATCATTAGTGCCAATGTGTACAACTATATCACCTTTTGTACCCTTAAAAGATGATATCCGCTCTACAACCTCATCAACCTTTGCCCCTGGCAGATATACCCTGGTCCTGTTCCACCTATCCTTTTTACAAAGCATGTTTCTCGTTTCCCTGACAATAGAGTCACCAACAACTACTAGTTCCTTTGGGACCAGTGCATTCTGCCTTGGGGTTTGCCGCTGTGTTGCATGATGCCCAAGTGCAAACTCTGGCTTTGGTTTGGGCAGCTGAGAGCTTGATGGGCCCCTCACTTTTAATCCTTTGAGGGCATCCACCCTGTCCTTCAAGCTCTCATATAGGCCCATAACAATGCTGAGTTGTCGCCTGATTTCGTTACACTCCTTTGATCGTGCACATACAATGTGGATAATAACATCTGGTTCCTTTAAGTTATTAATAGGTGTGAATAATTAATAAAGGCTGCTGTGTGCATTCAGTCATCTTATCAACAAAAAAAAAAAAAAAACTGATTCCAGAAATCAAAACAGCATTTAATTTTTTTATTTTTATTTATTTATTTTTTTTGATTCAAGAGGAATCAATCACAAGAATTCATTCCAGATGAACCAGCTCAGATTTTCATGAGCAAAAAATTGGTTTCCCTTAGCAAGTAAATCATTAGTGTTTAAAGGTTCTAATTCTTTCGGTTATAAAAAAAGAAACACAGAGTGGCAATTTTACTGTGTGTAAATTCTTTGGGACAAAAAGGAAGCAGCATTTGTGTTCAGTATTGTGCTGAGACCAAGATGTTTTTAAAACACAAATATGTCATTCATGAATGTTGATTAGTATGCTAATAAAAGAGCATAGATGACAAGTGCTATTTTTTTTTTGAATGGCTTCATAATTTGGACAAAAAAAATGAAAAAAGAAAATAGGAAGATCTTGCTATTATTAAATAATGTTCTATGTCATGTCAAAAATTTTAATTTAAGTAATCCAATTTATTATTTCTTCCTGCTAATACATTAAATGTTTGTTAACCACCTGACCAAGGTATCATTTATTCATTTAAATTGTTCTAGCGCCAACATATTTTAACTAAATTAGTAGCAAATATGGACAGCACATGTTGAAGAAATAGTTTAAAAAAATTCACTAGCAAACGATAAATACATAAAATTGGCTTGGAGTAGTGTTTTTGTGAAAATACTATACAAAAGTGTTTCAATAAATGTGGAATTAACTGTGATACCAACATGGAGACTGATATTAGAACCAATTTTTGAGAAGTGCAAAAAGAAATTATTCAGCAGATAAATATAAACATCGATGTGGAATTTGAAGAATTTGCAGTCACATGTGAAAAAGACTTTGAAGACCGGGAAGAAGAATTTTATGATTCTGCTAGAAATATTGACAACAGTGACAATTTATGTGAAAATACGAACACAAGCAATGAATTGGATGTTAAAGAAATTAAAATCCTAAAACAAGAATGTGGAACTGAAGGTCATCTTGGTTTCACTGGCCACTTTATTGTGCTTTTTTTTTCTTTTCTTTTTGTGCTAACCACAAGTGTTTCATAATGACTATAATGCACTTTAAACTGCATTTATTTCTTATGCATATTTTTTCACCCCCTTATTAAGAAATGAGAAAGAAACCTCTTGAAAACATGCACTATTTGATTACAATTATTTTCAGGAACTATATTTATATTATTATTCAAGTAGTCAATTTTATAATAAGATTATTTAATCACATTGGTCACCTCAAAATTGTTATTCCGATTATTCAGTACTCTAGTTCTCAGGTGCCATTTTGTATGCTTACATCCAGTTGATTGCCTCAAGAGCTCTCAAAAGTTTGTCTAGTTCTCGGTCTGTCTCCAGCTGCAGTAGTTTTCCATTAATCCAAAACCTTTTCCACCAAATAAGTTTTTTCCTTTTTTTTTTTTTATGAAAACCCTAAACATTAAAGGTATAAAAACATATAGTACTTATTACTGGCACCTCCGTAGCCAGGTGGGAAGGAGCAGCAGTGCGTAGCGCACACTTCTTGATTAGACCTGGGTTCAAGCTCATCACCGCCAAATACCGAGGATGCGGAAAGGTCAGGGAATGACCACCGCATATCCCGGAGCAATATGGCCTTAGTTGCTAATGCTCCTTAAAAAAAAAAACCAAATAAAAAACTTGTTACATTATTGTAACATCTCATATTGTGAAATCCATCACAATGAGTTGCTTTCAAACATTACTTCAAATAAGTAACGCTTTCCCATTAGAGAAGACTCTGTTACTTATTTTCAATTGAGTACCATCACTCAGACAATGCTGTTTCGAAGCTTTTTGGCTTCTCACCTATGAGCTGGTAGGTACCCAGAGGTAAAGAGTTAACAATCCAGTTTTGACTTATTTAAAAATTTCAAGTGTACTAACTAATGTCATAGTTTGAATTTTGCATAGTTTGAGTTTTTCTACCTTAAAATATTATTAGTCCAATAAACACTTTTTGGCATCCCTCATATTGTGTGAATAAGTCACAACTTGGTTGACGACCCTTTACTTCAGTACTCATAGGTTCATCCATTGGTGAGAAGCCAAAAACTTGGAAACAGTGCTGTCTGAGTGGTGGTACTCAACTGAAAATAACTAACAGTAGTCTTCTCTAATGGAGAAACATTAGTTATTTTAAGTAACACTTGATAGCAACTTGTGAAGGATTTCACAATATTGAGAGGTTACAGTAGTAATGATGCCAATGTACAGACTGGTTTGTCAAAAAAATTCAACTATGTAATAGTGATGCCAGTGCATTAACTAATGACATGGTAACTTATTATTGCTTGCTCTTCTTCATATCCATTAATGTAAAATCTTTCAGTGGATACTGCTGAAAAAGTTTAAATTTATTATAGAGGTGTTGTCTTTGTTTGCTAAAGTAGATAAATGCATTTGATTGGTTTTTAATTATTATTTTTCTTTTTTTTTTTAAGGAATTGGAAAGGAACTCTGTGATTAAAGATGCTGTAAGGGATCACTGTGTAACAAGTTTGGTTGATTCCTGGTATCATATTGTGGTAAGTTTAATGCCAAAATAATTAGCAAGAAAACTTGAGAACAAAATTCTAATTTTCAAGTTTATAAAGATCAAATTTTTAACATATAAAAAGCAGTTCACATATAAAAAGCAGTTTGTGGTTATCACAGATTATTCTTTTTTGTATTTGTCGATGTAGGAACTTACCAGTAAACCCAGATTGCTCTAGTTTATATAATAGCCTTATGTGGGGAACCATAGCAAAAGCTTTACTAAAGTCAAGTAAATAGTGTCAGAATTAGAAAAAAAGAAAAAGTCTGTTCATGTTATTTTAATTCCTTATTAGAAACCAGACTAACTCAGGTGTCAGAAGCTTTGAAAAACAACAGAAAAAAATACTGTTTATACTTCATAATATAATAAGTAACAAATCCATTTAATTTATAGGCCAACAGCATTATAGCATTGACAAAGGATGGTGATAGTGGCAGTGTTTTTGTGGCTCTTGTGTGGTCATATGGTTGCTGGAACATTTGCAGTTTCATTAGTGTGTATAGTGTTCCTAACGTACAATGCGACTGCTGTCTTTTCTGTTCCCTTTCGGTATACCACAACAATACCCACAGAGACGTGTGTGCATGCGCTCTGGCTTAACACAGTCGTCTGCTTCGACTTACTCTCTCCCACTGCGCAGAACAGAACAAAGCAAGCAAGTGCTACCTTTATCAGTTGGAGAACAATTTTAAAACACCAAGTGGCAGTGGATGGGCCAGAAGATGATGATAAGATTGCGAGGTCAAAGCCAGTGGGTTGAGAAGAATGACATAGCTGTAATAGACGTTCAGTGCTGTGCCATTTCCTGTGTCTATTGTAGGAAGGAAACTGGAGGTTAATGTAATTGCTGAGGATACTAGCAGGGAGGGGAACAGAATTGCAGAGTGGAACAGCAAGGGACTGGTTTTCCATCAGTCCCTGAGAAGGCTTTTGATTGCAAATCATATTTTCATAGGAGACACCACTTTTCTCAGATATTCCTTACAAAAATGAGTAAGCACTTCTCCATAGTTGTCCACCTTATTAGGTGGAATACCCGGAGCAAAACCTCATCAGAAAGTATGGTATCGATTATACTTTTGCATATACCTTATACCCTGCACTCAGCTGAATTATTATTTATTTGAATGTTTGAGGAAATGTAATTATTGTAATAAATACACCAACTGTTCAAATGCAAACATTCTTGAATTTAAGTGTAGAAATTCTAAATAGATCCTATTATTCATCCCCTTTCATGTCCAAACTGTGAGTTTCTATCACTTTTGCTGTCATTTACTTTAAATTATTGGGCTAGCAAAACAAGAAAAACATTAAATCAATCCATTGCAACTTCTGCAAGAAATTCTCAATACACCTTTACACACTCCTCCCCTCCTGCATTTTAAGTATTTCTTATTGGAATGTCATTTTAAAGTCAGTGAGATAACCATTCCCTGGATTCTAATTGATTTACTGGGTGTGACACAAACGTGTGAATACTTCCAAGCAGCAAGCACATGAATATCAATGGGATATTGATCAGAATTAATTGTACACAATTAAAAGTTTCAAACAAGTTAAAGAATGTGCTTTCATATCTGGCAGAGATCATGAGTGGGACCTTTGTCAGCGTCACTGATGTTTGTTAAGTCTAAGTAATGCACAACAACTTAATTATTTTAAAACCGAAACTATATTCTATCATGAGGGAATTTAATGTTACATGAATATGAATTTCAGAGATAGAGAGTGGATCTTCCTACCAAACAGAGCAATTCATCCCATCCCTTTTTCAAGTAAGGGTGCTTTATATGGGATTGAAAGAAAGAAATATTAATTCTTCGCGTATTAATCAAAACATGTGAGTAGAGAGTAGTACAAAATACAGCATATGTACTTGAAGGGTCAAACACAACAAACCTTTATTTTATCTTCTGATGCTTTATTTTATTTTAAAAAATAAAGGATCAGAAGAAAAAAGGACCATACACTGGCTGTTTCCAATAATATTAAGAAGAAAGATTTACCGCCATCTTTATTTTTCTGTCAAAGTTGTTTCTCCCATGAAAGAAAGGAATTTTACTTTGATGAAAGAACCTAAGCACTGTTAGTCTGCTGCAATCTATATAGAGTCTGTCAAAGTCCTTAAATTGCTATTCCCTTCCACTCCTTCTCTACCCACAAATACAGAAAGATGAGAGCACAGAACACCATCGACCTGTGTTTTTTTTTTGTTTCTTTCTTTTAAGGACCAATTCCAGTGTTCTGTGAAGTTGCTGTCATTTTGAAGATTATTGACAACCCCTAGTCTGATGATGCATTTCGTCTTATCACAGAACCACGGTGGCGTTACACAAAAGAGTGGTCCCAAGGACTTATCCTCTCTCTCCACATGTTACAAAAGGTAGTCAATCAACAAACAAACAATTCCTTACTGAAATTATAGGGCGAAATTGTAGGGGAGGGGAAAAGGCTGATTCAGATGGTGGCAGGATAAGGGGTCTAAAAAGAGAGAGCACGCGTAGAATGGGAAAATATTCGAGTTGGAGTAGAAAGAGGAAAAACACTAACTATATGAAAATAAATGACATAATATGAGATGCTGGCTTGGAATAAACAGTAGGATTGAAATAGGTAGCATGTGGTACCTGGGAAAAGATAAACACAATGCAGATGGCAGACATCAGAGGCTCTAAAATTCCTTATTTTATAACTGGCTTGGGCGAAAACTACGAAGGTGAACTCACTTGTCTATAGTTATCCACAGCATCTTTCATACCTTCTTTGTGGATTGGGGAGAGTTAAAAAGTTGTAGAAACTTAGAATGTTAGAATTTGTAGTGAGAATAAGAGGAATCTACTGTGGTTGAGAAAGGAGGTTTGTTGAAGGCTGTTATCAAGAATTGGAACTTGTAGGTTGTTTTTTCATGGGTGGCCTAATTATAGAAGTGAATGAACTGCCATCATGCACCTTCATAATTCTCTTTTAAAACTAGTATACTATAAAATTAAAATTAGTATACTAATAATTAGTATACTTTTAAAATTAGTATACTATACTAAATTAGATTATACTATACTATTAATAGAATTACATTAAATGTTCAAACTTTTCTTTGATCTTTTGCTGAATTTATGAACTATTTATATAAGGAACTTTCAATATAATGGTTGTTTTTTTTATTCCTTTGGCAGGGTGGTCACTACAAATAGCTTTGACTGTAGTTTTTAGCATTCACTTCTTAGGTTTAATATTTGATTTAAAAAACAAACCTATCTTGTGAACAAAGGAAACAACCACATTACAAATAAAATGTCTTTTTCAGGCTAGACTTGGTAAGATGCCATACTGTCCCCTATGTACCTGAAAATAAAATTTGGGTGGGAGGGAACCATGCTCACCTCCATGAAATCCACAACATCTTCCAAATCACACACACATCCACAATCAGCACCACTTTTTGTAAATGAATCATTAAATTAATTAATTAGTCATTTGACTTTAATTTGGTTATGTTAAATATGATTATTATGATTTAGCTCAATGTTAATTTGCATATTTGCATTTGGTTTAGACCTGTCAATGGACTATGTTGACATTTAAATTTGCATTTTGATTGTTATGTTTGCTTATTTAGCTTGGAGGAGGTGCTGATCACAACATCCTTAACCCTAGCCTGGTCTGCCCTGTTTTAAGCCTACATTTAACCCCCCACTTGAAAGTTGTCCCCCTTGAAAAAAACTAATAATTTCCATAATTTCTACTCAATTTACAAAATTTAAACTCTCAATATACATAAACAGAAGTATATTCTTTGATTTCCTACCTTTAGTGTTCAGCAAAAACTATTAATTCACTCGAAAACAGAAAAATGTACAATCACAATATCAATTTATGAATTATTACTTCAGCAAAACACCGTTAGACGCTTTGAAGATGATACCCGTTACAGCATTAGTTTAAAATTCGCGCCTAATCTGTCTAAAACAAATCAACAGACACGGAGATATATTGACTGGTCAAGCTTATGTCATTAGTGTTACCAAGGTAATCCAAGGAGAAAATAAAAATGTAAACAACTTTCGTGGAAAACAAACAGTTGAGCATCATTACTTGCGAACACTATTTTGCACGGCTCTCTCACAACAGTTTGCTTTACTGTTTTTCATAACTGTTGTATGAAAGAATTGCAACGAATTGGTTTTGAAAAACAAAAATATCTTCTTTCCTTTCTTCAGTATGTATTGTATCTTCTAACAAAAAATCAAGGAAATTCATCTATTGGAAACGGAAGGGGAAAAAAAAAAAAAATGTAAAACTGATCACAATGCGCATTTCATAAAAAAAAAGTTCGCTTTATTGTAATTGTTTTTAGAGGACTGAATTGGAACAAGGTGTCTCCGTAGCTAGGTGGGAAGGAGCAGCAGTGCGTAGCACACGCTTCTTGATTAGACCAGGGTTCGAGCCCGTCACCACCAAATATGGAGGATGCGGAAAAGGTCAGAGAATGACCACCGCATATCCCGGAGCAATATGGCCTTAGTTTCTAATGCTCCTAAAAACCAAATAACAACAACAAAATCGGAACAGCAGTTTCATGGATATATATTTGATCTTCTTACGAAATTTCAAGAAAATATTTCTATTGATAGCTGCGTTATAATAAACTTTGAAAACTGATGTCGAAGGAACTTCGCATGCATCTCACCTGGTGTGCAAATGGGGAAAAAAAAAAAAAAAAATGCGCTACTAGTAACAGATTGTGAAAATAATCTGTTACTTGTAGTGACAGAGTGGGAAATTGTAAGTAAATGTTATTGAATACTTCAGTATTTTCTTCATATGCATTTGATACCATCAAAAAATTTCAAGAGAAAAATTGAATTTTCATTATCACACAACGCCCGAAAAATTCACCATAAAATGTCGTGTTTTGATGCTTGAATTCCATTCTGAGCTGCAACTGTAATAAAGTCACTTCTCTTGCACTGACAGAGTAGCTGTTCACCGAATGAAGAAAAACAGGGTTCATTTTCCTGAAATTTGCAATTCCCTTCATTCACTTGGGGAAAAAAAAAACTCCTTAAGAGAGGGAGTCAACCCTTTCTAGTCCGACCCTAGAGAGAGAGAGAGAGAGAAATAAAAATACCCTTTTGGTGGGGAGAAGGCCAAGAGATTGTCAAAGGTCCAGAGCTCTAACTTTCATTCATTTTATTTATTTATTTTATTTTATTATATATATTTTTTTCTTGTGTTGTTCTAGCAATCCATCCTGGATTGGGGCTTCCCTGGGCTGGGGAAGTCCTTCTCCTCTTTTCTCCTTCCCTCTCTTCATCTTATACAAGTTTTTCTTTCCTCCCTGGGAAACTCATTCCTCAGGGAGGAGGGCATGCAGATAGTAGGAGAGACCTTGCCCTCCTGCTAGGGACGAGTACCTGGAGGCAGTCGTCCAGGTGATCACTGCTTCCAGGTAGCCAAAATACCAAAACACAACATCAAAATACAGAACATACACAAGCTCACAAACACAATTTTTCTTTCCTCTCACTTTCTCCTGTGCGGGATGAAAAACTTTTTTTCTCTCTCTCTTTCTCTTGCTTCCTTTTCATCTGTCTTCATCCAACATGTTATATTCCTATGCGGGATGAATTTTTTTTTTTTTTTTTTTAACACGACACACACTGGCCTTACCTCGACAGAGTCTGTAAAAACTGAACACAGCAACAAGGCGAAGATGAACTTTTGTTCTAGGAGCCGCCCATACAAAAAAATAAATTAATAATAATAGAAATAGCATTGTAGCTCTACGTCCGTTCATCCTAGGATGACGAAATTCTAATTAGTCTGATGTGCATTTGATTAAAAAATAATAATAAAATTAAACTTTACTGCAGTTGTTTTAGAGAATAATATTTTGCATTTTTACTTTCTAACAATATTTTACATTTTAGCTCTATTACAATGTTTTGCTTTGTTGCTTTACGTTATTGCTGTAGCCAACAATATCGTGCACGATGTTTCATCCCAGATGCTGAAGTTCTAATTAATCAGTTCATCCTAGGATGCGGAAGTAATAATCTGATTTTGTTCTAGTGCGAATTTGAGAAAAAATCCACATTGCTTTACTGTAATTGTTTAGGGAACAATATTTTGTATTTTTACCCGAGAGAGAGAGAGAGAGAGAGAGAGAGAGAGAGAGAGAGAGAGAGAGAGAGAGAGAGAGAGAGAGAGATAGATAAAAGTAATTTTTTCTTTTTTTGTGGGAAGAAGGCCAGGAGGTTATCAAAGGTCCAGAGCTCTAACTACTTGGCAATGTTATAATAAATGAAATCCTAATCTTTTTCAATTTTAGAAAAAATAGTGTAATGATTAATTATTAGTAAACAATATTATATTATTATGTGTATGATATGCAAATAATTTATAAATAAACAATCTTATCATGAATAAGGTTTGTGTTCAGTGTATTCCTGTGCTATTGAATTACAATATACAATGTTGCATTTGAAAGATTTGTTCCACAAGAATGGTTGTTTCCTCTTATTGAGTTTGATCTGAAAAGATAATGCTTTCCAAAATCTGATTGCATTCTCTTTTTTATTTTTGATTATGGTATACTACTTTTAAAAAAAAGTAGTATACCATAATCAAAAATAATTGTCTCTTGTTTATGACATTCTAATGGCTGTAATTTATTGATATTTTCTACCAAAAAAAAAAGGAAAAAAAAGTAAATTTTGGATTGTCATATTTTTAACACAGCAAAGCCAAATGAAGTTCAAGCAAATATTTTTATAATAATATGTTAACACTCATATTTACACTCAGTATAAAAAATTATAGTAGAACTGAAACTAAGCTGGTATATGGTTCATCAGTACATATTTACATTCTGCATATAACACAAATAGTGCCCAGGTAAAAACAATCAGATGGAAGCAGTTGGTGTTTATCCAATAGATCAACATCTTTCGAAAACAAGAGAAGCAAGATTCTGGAAGGTGGAATGAATTTCTTTGTTTTCCACAAGATGACGTTCCACTACAGGACGAAAATCTCTAGTTTTTTTTATCGAGTCCTCATAAATGTCACAGTCAAATAACACATGCTGTCAGTCTTCACGTTGTCTGTAAGAGCAGAAGTTAGTATGAAAAAGTCCGAATGTGCACAGTTTATCGTTTAGCGACCGTTTCCAGTGATGAGATATGACTTCTTCATCAATAGGGTGAACCATTATCCTTCTGCCTTTATCCGTTAAGTAGGTAACCTCTGGAGAAAACTTTCTAGTAACCTGCCTGGTCAGCGATGTGTCCCATTGTGTCTATCATCAGGTAGAAAGTTTGTTCCTGTTGTTTTTCTTCTCACCTTAGATGTTATGATTATTCATGTTGATTCTAATATCAAAGAAGTCAGTTGAAATTGCTTGTTTTCAATCTGTAACTCAACCATAACGTGAAGATCTAGTGGAATAGATCCTGCCAGCACTTGAGGAGCTGATGAACCTGTACAGTAGTCATGCATCAGGACTAATAGTATGCTCCTTTTTATAGAAATTAATTTATTTTGAAATGTTTTATTCTGTAACCTCTGAAACCAGACTCCAGCACTGAAGTTTACAGTAGGGATGCCTTATTGGAACTTCAGCATCTGTTGATGAAGATGACTGTTGAAAAAGTGAACATCACAGCAGCACAGACAAAGCATGACTATATCAGAAAGAATAAAGTCACCGAATGAAGAAAAACTGCTGTCCTCCAAAATATCCACACAACCCAGAACATTATATGTCATCTGCCAGGTACGAGGGCTGCAGCAAGAACACCAATCACTACAGGATTGTCCTTTCGATAATGTAATGTTAACCCACATAGTGATTCACGCCAGATGTTAAAGAACAGATAACGATGAAATTAGCTTTCTAACAAACTTTTTTTTAGGAACGTATCATGCAGCGAGTTAAAACTTGGAAAATATGTGGAATAATAATGGTTGGTCCGAAGTAACAGACTCAAAAGAGAAAGAAACAGACCGATTAGCAGCATTTACAGATTTTTTGTTTTTGTTTTTAGATAGATGCCGAAGAAATTACATAGTGCTGTAATATCCTGAAGATAAACAGCTAGTTTCATTCAATGATAAATGTTCTTTTTTTCCCGGATACGTACCAGTAAAATAGCAAAATGTGAACTGCATACTACATTATACATTATGCCAAATATGATTTGATACACAAAGAATATGGAGATTTATGTAGATAGACAACAGCCAGACAACTTTTCAAGCATGTCCTGATGTGATGAATCAGCTTGTTTGCCCTATTGAAGAAACTAATCACAATATGCTCCTATAACAACTGGTTCTAGCATTGTCTTTGACTACTAAAATTTTATGAGGAAACACTGTTTGTTGGCTCGCTGCAAAAAGAAAAAAAGAGAACTGCCAGCTGAATATCACAAAAAAAAAAAACAGAAATTGTGCTCCTACACAGCCCACTTTGACAGCTCTATAGATAGCAATGGTGGTATTAGTATTAGTAATGGCCGCATGCTGCGAGAAAGCCTATGGCTTATGCTGCACCAGCCAAAAAAAAAAAAAAACTCGAATAAAACAATGATATATAAAAAAAAATAATAAATAAATAAATAATAATAATTAATAAAAAAAAAAAGGAAATTAAACCTATCATCCAATGCGCTTCCCTGACCCGAAGGTACTATCTAGATGACCTTTGAATTTCCCCAAACTGTCAGCCTCTACCACCCATGTAGGCAACTTATTCCAGTAATTTACAACTCACTGGCTAAAATAAAATTTCCTGCAGTCCAATCTAAACATTTCCCCCTGTAGTAGAAAGCCAGAAATTACGCTTCAATATGATCGAATGTGGAATAGACCCATAGGATGAAATGTGATCTACTTCATGTCTCAGGAAAGCAGAAATTTTTTTTTTTTTGGATTCCTGACGTTTCAGGAATTAATACCATGAACATCCTGCAGAACAAAAATCCAGAAGTGAATAATACACGTGGAGAGCTTCTCATAGAGATTGGCATCAGTAGTGAAATTACACAACTCTAAAAAAGAGTAGCCATTCGGTCTCTGCCAAAACTGCTTCATGTAAAAGCTGCAGAACTACAGTTGCATCCAGCCAAAAGAAGATTTCTGACCCTTCTGAAGTGTACACACCTAAACAAGAAGCTATGCTAATACTAATGTAATCTATACTAATCTAATCCCTAAATAAATTTTTAAAAAAATTTAATGTGTCAGTCTAATCTCTAACAATAAAAATAATGAGCTATGTTTAGCTAATCTCTAACTAAATAAGGAATTTATGGTAACCTAAACCTAAATGAATAAAAAAAGATGTCAACTTAATCTCTAAGTGAATAACAAATAAATAAATGTGCTAATGTAATCCTAAACGAATAAAAAATAAATGTGCTAATGTAATCCTAAACAAATAAAAAAAAACTGTGCTAGTGTATGTAAAGGAATATATTAGTAAAATAATAAGAGGAGTATACCTCAATATAGTGCGTAGAACCCCTCCGTATGATACTCTCCAGAAATTAAAACTGAAAGAACGAAAAAATCGGCAAACTTACCGGTACATTAGAGTAAAAAATAAATAATTAAATAATCAATTTAACACAATACAAATCAATTTAAAACAATTAAAAATCAAATTAACGCAATTAAAAGAATCAAACGAAAATATTCAAAACTATTTTCCTTCCTGAAGCTGACAACGCTTTTCGACCGTATGTCGTGATCACAGGAATGAAAATTACCGAATCGGGTTAAACCTGTTACTTAAATAGAGATTATTTGTCTTCGCGCGTGCGCGTCCACGAATCGGAGATCAAATATGGCCGCCGAACATTAACAGAATTCTCGGGTAATTTAATTTCAACGGTTTCTGCAATTAAAATCATGTATAATTACGTTGAACGTTAAGTATTTTGGCTTCGTTAAATAAAAAAGTATGTTTTTCGTTAATGGCATGAAAGGCTAATTCTGACGCTGCTGAACGAGAAGCACGAACTGAGGCTTCATGTTGATTTACACGAATATTAAGAGAAAATCGGGTCGAACCCTGATAAGACGAGTCGCAATCACCGCAAGAAATGTTGTATACCAGATCATTAATTTGTGTTGCGAACGCTGAAAGAACCGAGCGATTGTTCAATATAGTGTGTAACTTCCGTATTGGCCTAGCTACAATTTTAAATTCGGTATCTTTAAAGAATCTGTTAAGCTGTTTGTGCCACTGTTCAACATATGGGACAGAAATAAAGTATTTTTTGATGTTACTATTGTTGATTGGTGTAGTATTTTGTATCCTATCCTTAGCTTGTACCCTAATTCGGTTTATTGTGGTAATGCAATAACCCCTGTTTAAGAATCTGCTAGTTAATATTTGTATTTCTGAGTCCAAAGCAGATTCCGTCGTTGAATATTTATAGGCATTAAGAAATTGGTTAAAGATAATCGATCTTTTGTAGGTGAACGGGTGATAGCTATTATAATGTAGAAGCATACCGGTGTTTGTAGGTTTTCGATAGATGCTAAATTGTATTCTATTCGATTCCCGGGTAAGCGTGAAATTTAGAAAGTTTAATGACTTAGTATCTGTATCCTCCCTTTCCAATGTAAATTTGAGTCTAGAATGAATATTATTAAACGAATGTAAAATGTCTTGGATAGTATTACTATCGGTAATAACTAGAACATCATCTAAATACCTCCCATAGTATGTGATACGGGTTCGAAAAGGTGTCAACTGTATCTGCTCAATCGTTGAGAGATAGATCTCTGACATTAAGCCACTCAGCCTCAAACCCATTGGTAATCCAAAAATTTGTTTGTATACCTTGTCTCGAAAGGTGATGTAGTTGGCCTCAACTAACAGTTTAATTAAGTGAAAAATTTCCTTAATAGGTAGCTTCGTATAATTAATCGGTGTCGAGTTTTTATTTAACATATCCCAAATAATATCTAATGTGTATTCAACGTTTACATTCGTATATAATGTTTACATTCGTTAAATAAAAAAGTATGTTTTTCGTTAATGGCATGAAAGGCTAATTCTGACGCTGCTGAATGAGAAGCACGAACTTTTTGGACTCAGAAATACAAATATTAACTAGCAGATTCTTAAACAGGGGTTATTCCATTACCACAATAAACCGAATTAGGGTACAAGCTAAGGATAGGATACAAAATACTACACCAATCAACAATAGTAACATCAAAAAATACTTTATTTCTGTCCCATATGTTGAACAGTGGCACAAACAGCTTAACAGATTCTTTAAAGATACCGAATTTAAAATTGTAGCTAGGCCAATACGGAAGTTACACACTATATTGAACAATCGCTCGGTTCTTTCAGCGTTCGCAACACAAATTAATGATCTGGTATACAACATTTCTTGCGGTGATTGCGACTCGTTTTATCAGGGTTCGACCCGATTTTCTCTTAATATTCGTGTAAATCAACATGAAACCTCAGTTCGTGCTTCTCGTTCAGCAGCGTCAGAATTAGCCTTTCATGCCTTTAACGAAGCCAAAATACTTAACGTTCAACGTAATTATACACGACTATTAATTGCAGAAACCGTTGAAATTAAATTACACGAGAATTCTGTTAATGTTCGGCAGCCATATTTGATCTCCGATTCGTGGACCTTTACGCGCATGCGCGAAGACAAATAATCTCTATTTAAGTAACAGGTTTAACCCGATTCGGTAATTTTCATTCCTGTGATCACGACATACGGTCGAAAAGCGTTGTCAGCTTCAGGAAGGAAAATAGTTTTGAATATTTTCGTTTGATTCTTTTAATTGCGTTAATTTGATTTTTAATTGTTTTAAATTGATTTGTATTGTGTTAAATTGATTATTTAATTATTTATTTTTTACTCTAATGTACCGGTAAGTTTGCCGATTTTTTCGTTTTTTCCGTTTAATTTCTGGAGAGTATCATACGGAAGGGTTCTACGCACTATATTGAGGTATACTCCTCTTATTATTTTACTAATATTATTATCAACGTAGAACATATTGAGTAGCACAGCTCTGATTCATACTATCTAAGTAAAGGAATATAAAAAAAGGTGTGTAAATTTAATTTCTAACTAAATTAAAAAGTATGCAAATTGCCATTAGTAAACCTAAATGAATATATATCTGTACTAGTCTAATTCCTAAATGAATACGAAGAAGCTGTGTCAAGCTAATTTCTAAATTAATTAAAAATAAAAAAATCTGAACTTATCTGCTTGAATAATGAAAAGCTATGCTGAATTCTAAATATAAACTAAATCTACTTTGTGATAATGTACTAGTGCACCAGGAAGATAGAATAAAACTAAGGCCTTCTGCACTATGTTGCTCAAACTAACCTACAAGAAACACCACTTCTGAAAGCATGTCTCATAAGAAGTGACCTGCTGAAAAAGTTGTAGTAGCAACATCCTAATTAAAAATTGCGGAAAACACACACACACACATACAGGGTGATTCACTACCAGTGCGACAAACTTGCAGAAGGTGTAGGGGGCACAAAGACGAATCGGAATCACATAGCTTGCAGGGTCTGAAATGCCTTCGTCATGCGGTAGAGGACGTTGAACGGGAGGTCGCGTGAACAGCGATCCCACTGGAAGTCAGCATTTGCGAACCGGTTCCCAAGGCAGTAGGACGGACTAGTATTCAAACTTTGAACTGGCAGACATGCACCTCGCGTATGGAGCTGCGTACTGTAACGGGCGTGCCGCTCTGCGCTTGTACCAGGAATGTTTCCCGCACAGGCATGCTCCTCATCATACGATTTTCGCACGTGTGCACAGAAGGTTACGTGAGACTGGTTGTTTCACGAGAGGTACCATGAATCGAGAGCGAACAAAGAGGACGCCAGACAATGAGGAGAATGTCCTACGTCTTGCAGAAGGCAATCCGAGTACGAGTACTCGAGCGATAGGCCAACGATTGGGTATTTCCCAATCCACTGTATGGAGGATACTGTCAACAAACCAAATGAGTTCATACCATCTGCAACGCGTCCAATCATTCGCCTGGGGATTATCCACTCAGGAGGACTTTTGCTACTTGGTTTCTTCAACAGAAACGGTTCGTAAATGCTGACTTCCAGCGGGATCGCTGTTCACGCGACCTCCCGTTCAACGTCCTCTACTGCATGACGAAGGCATTTTGGACCCTGCAATGCTATGTGATTCCGATTTGTCTTTGTGCCCCCTACACCTGCAAGTTTGTCGCACTGGTAGTGAATCACCCTGTAGATTATTTTATTTAGATGTACTGTTTTATATTAGCATACATAATTTTTGCTACGTTTGTGTATATAAATATACATATATAAATTATGTATGCTAGTATAAAGCAGGTTAACTAAATAAAAAAAAGCCAACTTGATAAGTGTATATTTTTAGTCATCACTGTCACTACTTTCAACATTTTCTTTAGGTATCTTCCCAAAACATAATTCACTGACAGTCTTCAAGTGCTCCTTACAAACTTGTTCTAAACATGCTTTGCAGAATTTCTTTGTTTTATGGTCTTTCTTCCTGGGACACTTGTAACATCTTCCTTGCTTAGGTGGATGCTGTTGGGAAGGTCCAGGAATTTCTTCAGGTGGAATACAAGCATATTTCGCTGCTTTCGCACGAAGAGATTTTGGAAGAGTTACTGTGGCCGCTCTTTTACAGAGCTGTGGATTCACTAAACTTTTTCCAATCTCTGCGAGAAACTTGCTTCGAGGGAGTCTCACTTCCTTATTATTGCTACGGAAAATAGCCAAGGCATTTATTCGAGCAATGTTCAAAATCCTGTGGAAAAGTACCATTGGCCACCTCCTGGTTTTCCGATAAGTAGTATACATTCCACACATTTCATCCAAGACATCAACTCCACCTCTGGTCATATTATAAAACGTAATAATTTCCGGCTTTCTTTTGTCGCCACTGTCAGGATTTATAGTATTGTTGTGGTGCTTAGTTGATATTAGGATCACATTTCTTGTTTTTTTTTTTTTTTTTTTTTTGGTACATAGGACACAACTGTGGTCTGATCTTGGAACGCGAACAAACTACTAGTTGGCTCGTGTTCCTTCACATTGACCAATTCAGCTGGTAGCTCACGTTTATTTTTCCGAAGTGTGCCAACAAGAGTAATGTTTTTTTCTCGTAATTTAGAAGCCAGAGGCACACTGCAGAACTAATTGTCTGTGGTCAAATTACAGTTGGTTCCTTCGATTAGGCGAACAAGCCGCATCACCACATCGAAGGGCGAATTTGAAAAGGCATATGGTCCAGGAGGTTGTCTCTCCGCATAAACTTCCATATTGAATGTGAAACACATCTTAGCATCGGCTAATGTAAATATCTTCAGTCCATATTTTGCTGGTTTACTTGGCATGTATTGAAGGAATGAGCATCTACCCCTGAATGGCACTAATTGTTCATCTACAGTTACATACTCTGAAAGTGAGTAAAATCTCTGGCATCTCTCCAAAAACATGAAAAAAAATTCACAAAAAGCTGCAAGTCGGTCCGATTTTTTTCTAATGTGTCTATTATTCTTGCTATCGAGTCGCATCGCCTGAAGGAGGAATGAAAACCTCTTATGGGTCATAACCGATGACAGCAAGTCAGGGCCAAGTCCATCTTTACGCCACATATGTTCCGCGTTTATCCCTGCTAGCCCAGACATTCCTGACAAGATTAAAATACCTATCAAAGCTCTCATTTCATCGTTATCTGTTCTTCTAGCATCCTTTGCCATCGAAAAATTAGAAGATATATTATCAACATATTCATTAGTATGCTTCACTATATGGGTTATCATTTCATTATTGAAAAAATAATAAAAAAACAATCAATTGGTGATTTGGCGGACTTACCTGCAGCCTTCACACCTGGTAAATGAATTATGTTACCTCGAGCTGCACGAATATTTGGACGAGGGGCAACTTTCCTCCACATCGTGCTTTTATCCTTCCCGATATAAACATCCTATTCCAGCTGCTCCCAGTCGTTGTCACTGCCATCGCTTGTCTCAGTGCTACTGTGATGGTCCATTTCCTCGCAGGAGCTATCATCTTCTGATGATGACTGCTCTTTAGCTGGTCTTTCTTCATAATCTCCTCCTTCCAGGTAACTTCTATGCATGTTTTAAATCTAAGTCTGAAATCTAAATCTGAAATCTGTCTGAAATCTGAACGGTTGTCATTACTTAAATTGAAGTTCTCGCATTGTGCAGAAGCAAGAAATGTGGAAAATCCCTTGAGGGGGAATACAACGTTAGCAACTCTTTCTTGTAGTGAAAATAATTTGTTTGGATAGGGTATGTGTTTTCACCTTGTACATATGTATAATCGTGGAAACTTATTTGTGGTAAATTCAGCAAATAGTAGTCAATAATCCCTCTGGAAATATTGGGAAGCGTTTCATTCTAACCTTACGGTAAGATCAAACTATAGTACAGTAATCCTTTATTGCATGGAAAGTAGTTGTCTAGAAATAATGTCAGGACAGTAACAATAAGTGTATGCAGTTAGAACAGATGTTTTGTTCTGAGAGTTTCTTGTAAAATCAAAGGGGAAGTTACCCTTCATGTTACCGCAAGTAATTCATTACGGTAGGGGAACATAAACTGTCTTCTGTTTGACAGATATCAGTATTTGCAATATTCCCAACGGGGAATAATTTCAGCTTAGAAGAGACAATGGACGGCATTCATTGAGGCAAACAACCCCTTTTCGTCAATTGGATATACTAGCCATAAATATATTGGAAGCTGGATTATACATTTCAAACAACTGTATAATTTGTCCTTGAATGCAAATGACTACACAGTTACTTTGGACTGACCTGATGTTTTCATGTAAAATCAGTCTTTTGTTGTAATTTCCCTAAATGTAATTGTATTCAAACAATTTTCCCAAATTGTTTGAATATAGGAATAATTTTTTTATTTCCAATGTGTATTTTACTATCATATTTCCTTTCTTCAGTATGTATTGTAATACATATTGAAGAAATTACAATACATATTCTGTCTACTGACACAAAATCGAGGAAATTCATCAATTGGAAGCCACAGTGGAAACAGGGGGGGAACCACTTTGCTATACTATGTCATATTAGCCTGACTATTAGCTACCAGATGGAATAGTTATTTATTTACCTGAAATGTATACAATGCCATAATGCACTTTAAGTTCTACTCACAGCCTTAGATACTTATGTAGATTCTACCCAGTACACAAAGGACAAAAATTCATCTGATTTATGTTTTATCTCTCTTTTTATATACTGATGCAATTAATACCTTACTCCGGTTTATCGTAACTTGAACTTTAGATCTGTGGATAGGGTGGATACTAATTCCTTTCAGCATTTTAGGTCTGATTTCATCTGCACTTGTTGCATTTCTATACATGATGTCATGTCATGTCCTTTTCTACCTCAACAATACAGAGATAGTATTCAAAATTCTTCCATTTCATTCTAAATAAGAAAAAGCTAAATAAAGTGTTTCTTATATTTATTTGTAAAAATTTTCCTTTTTTCTTTTTTACAATTGGATCTTTAACTGAGATCTGTTGTAGTAGTCTGAATTTACTGACTTTTAGTAGTTCTACTCATACTTTTTTTTTTTTACAACTTCCACTAAAGGTGCTCTTGAACTTTTTCCTTTCCTCATCCAAAGCCATTATCATCAGGAATCCTTTAACTTTTGGAAAAGAAGGTTGAATTAAAGACTGAAAGTGTTCAGGTTGATGCTGAGAAAATTAAAAATGGTAATTAATGCCAAAAATAAGCAGTATAAAAATGTCTGAGGCTATCTAAGCATATGGAATTAATTAAATTCCATATGCTTAGATTGCCTCAGGCATTAGCATTAGTAGAGGCGTAGGATGCAAGAAAGCAAGCTTATGCAGCATCACCAAAAAAAAAAAAAAAAAAAAAAAAAACCTTCCACTTTACCCCTCCGTTTGTTCGAAATACCTATCCAGCTGAGCCTTAAATTTATTTAGGCTATCAACTTCCACAACAAGGGATGGAAGTCTGTTCCACCAACCAACTACCCGCTGGCTAAAGTCAAATTTCTGCACATCTATCCTACATTTGTCTTTCCTAAATTTGAATTTATGCTCTCTCAGGTGATTATTCTAAGCAAGAGGCAGTATCCCATCAGCATTGAGCATGCTCAAACCATTCAAGGCTTTGTACACCTCTATCAGATCACCTCGCCAGTGCCTAGTTTCCTGACACTGTAATTTGCAAAACTTAAGCTTTTCTCTGAAAGAGCAACCCTTCTCTGTACTCGTTCCAGCAGCTCTACATCCTTCTTGAAATAAGGCCTCCAGACCTGTATACAGTACTCAAGGTGCGGCCTGACCATTGCCTTCTACAAGGGAATAATCACCTCCCTATCCCTGCTAGAAAAATTCCTGTATATCATTGATAAGACACCATGAACTACTCTTGCAGCCCGTCTGCACTGCCAAAGAACTTCATATCTGCCTGCACAATTACCCCCAGGTACTTTTCATTCTCTGCCACTGTCAGTGTAGTACGATAGAGTTGATATGTTGCTCTGGGGTTGCTGTTTCCCATATGTAGTACTTTACATTTGTCAATGTTAAACTTCATTTGCCACCTCTCAGCCCATCTGCTCAACCTTTCCAGATCCTGTTGCAGCAGCATAGCATCAGTAGCGTCCTTAACAACCCTGCCAACCTTTGTATCGTCTGCAAACTTGGACATTAAGCTTGATATACCATCATCAATATTATTTATAAATACAGAAAACAACAATGGACCTAACACTGAAATCTGAGGGACTCCACTAATAACATTAGTCCACAATGAGCAGTGACCATTAATTACCACTCTCATTAATTAACACTCTGTCTTCTGCCACTCAACCATCCCTTTATCCATAGCAACAATTTGCCACCAATGCCACATTACTCCAATTTGTGCAGCAGTCTTCCATGTGCAACAGAATCAAAAGCCTTTCTAAGATCCAAATATATAATATCTAAGTTATTCCCTGCATCCAATTCTTTTGTGACTACATCATAGTATCCAATCAAATTGGTCAGGCTAGACCTTCCCTTAACAAAACCATGCTGTGTCTGAGCTATAACTGAATTCTTGTCAAGATGATCCTGCAGTGCTTCTTTAACCAGTGCCTCCATTAATTTTCCTGGAACAGAAGTTAAACTCACAGGTCGATAATTACTTGTGTCAGCCTTTGATCCTCCTTTGTGAATTGGGGTTATATTTGCACATCTCCAGTCTGTGGGTACCTCCCCTGAGTCCAAGGAAGCTCTCATAATTATGGCTAATGGATTGCTTACTTCGTTTGCTACCTTCTTTAATATAACTGGATAGATCCCATCCACCCCAGGTGCCTTTCTTGTATTTATCTTCTACAATTTCTCCTCCACTTTACTCTCAATTGTTACAAGATCATCTAGCTCACTGCCAGTATTTACTTCATCTATGGCATTCCCCTTCCTGAATAACTCCTCATGTGTGAATGTAGATGCAAAATATTCATTTAGTTTGTTAGCTACCTGAGCAGGATCATCAACAGCTGACCCATCGATATTAAGTGGACCAATCTGATTCATCCCCTTCCTTCTATAGTTTACATAAGTAAAGAACTCCTTGCTGTTTTTCTTTGCATTCCTTGCCAAAGATTTCTCGTAATCTGCCTTCGCCTGCCTAACTTCCTTTGTAACTTGGTTACAGATCAACTTATATCTATCATAGGCTTCTGTGTCACATGTTAATTTATATGTATCCCATGCATTTTTCTTCTCTGCCATATGTCTCATTAGTTCATCTGACATCCATTTAGGCCTGACACTTGAACAATATTTCTTTGTTGGTATGTAAAGCCTAGTGGCTTCAAAGATGAGTTCTTTGAATGCTTCCCATTTTGAGTTTGCTGTTGGTAACATCATCAGTTGGTCCCACTGTATAGAATTTAAATACTGTCTCAGACCATTGTAGTCGCCTTTACGAAAGCAATAACCCTTCCCTTTACCCCTGATGGTAGTTACCTCCTTGAGTAAATCCTACTTCAGCACACTGTGATCACTGCCACCTAGTGGTTCCTGTATCTGCAGATTCTTAATGTATGAAGAATCACTTCTGATAATCAAATCAAGAGTATTGCTCTCTCTCTCTAGTTGCCTCCCGAACATGCTGATTTAGAAAAGAATCACTCCTACCTTCCTATCCTGTGTATCCTTTCTGTAGACATTGTACTCCCCAAATTCCAGTTCTGCATTACTTATATCTGTGTGATACCACATCTCTGATATCCCAACAATATCCACCTTTGATGCTTTGAGCAATACCTCAAATTCATCAAATTTATTTACCAAACTCCTAGCATTGTTGTACACGCAAGTATACATGCACCTGTTCTTTTTCTTAGCTACCCTAACACAACCCATGTGTTTACTTGTACCCCAATGACTCCCAACAGTCTCTGAAATACTCTGCATCTTATTTTCCAGGATGCTGCTTATTCCAATAGAAGCAGTGCAAGAATCACTTTCACCTCTGCCAGTGGCAACTGTTAATCTATTAGTCCTTGTATCCCCCAATCTAGTAGTTTTCTCGACCCACCTAACACTGCCTCGATAGCATCAGGAAACATTCTTGCACCCTTTCTATTTAAGTGTATCCCATCCCTGTAGAAGGAGTCTCTCCTGTTAACAAGCACAGACCAGGCTGAAAAAAATTCTACCCCTTGAGCCTTGCACAATCTTTCCATGGCCAAATTGATCGACAGGGCTCTCATCATATACTCCCTCCTATCGTGTCTGGGAAGAATTGCAGACACTTTCAAATTCAACCCTAATTCACGGCTTTTTTTCAACAGTGACCTGTACTTGTTAAGTAATTCTGCCGGTTTCCTACTCTTACTATCATTAGTGCCAATGTGTAAAACTATATCGCCTTTTGTGCCCTTAAAAGATGATATCCGCTCTACAACCTCATCAACCTTTGCCCCTGGCAGACATACCATGGTCCTGTTCCACCTATACTTTTTACAAAGCATGTTTCCCATTTCCCTGACAATAGTCATCAACCAAGTGAGGGGCACATCAAGCTCTCAGCTGCCCACACCAATGCCAGAGCTTGCACTTGGTCATCACGCAACACAGCGGCAGCCCTCAAGGCAGAATGCACTGGTCCCCAAGGAACTAGTAGTTGTTGGTGACTCTATTGTCAGGGAAACGGGAAACATGCTTTGTAAAAAGGATAGGTGGAACAGGACCAGGGTATATCTGCCAGGGGCAAAGGTTGATGAGGTTGTAGAGCGGATATCATCTTTTAAGGGCACAAAAGGTGATATAGTTGTACACGTTGGCACTAATGATATTAAGAGTTAGGAGACCGGCGGAATTACTTAACAAGTACATGTCACTGTTGAAAAAAAGCCATGAATTAGGGTTGAATTTGAAAGTGTCTGCAATTCTGCCCAGACACGGATAGGAGGGAGTATATGATGAGAGCCCTGTCGATCAATTCGGCCCTGGAAAGATTGTGCAAGGCTCAAGGGGTAGAATGTTTTTCACCCTGGTCTGTACTTGTTAACAGGAGAGACTGCTTCTACAGGAATGGGATACACTTAAATAGAAAGGGTGCAAGAATGTTTGCTGATGCTATCGAGGCAGTGTTAGGTGGATCGAGAAAACTGCTAGATTGGGGGATACAAGGACTAATAGATTAACAGTTGCCACTGGCAGAGGTGAAAGTGATTCTTGCACTGCTTCTATTGGAATGAGCTGCAGCCTGGAAAATAAGATGCAGGATATTTCAGAGACTGCTGGGAATCATTGGGGTACAAGAAAACACATGGGTTGTGTTAGGGTAGCTAAGAAAAAAAAACAAGTGCATGTATACTTGCGTGTACACCAATGCTAGGAGTTTAGTAAATAAATTTGATGAATTTGAGGTATTGCTCAAAACATCAAAGGCAGATATTGTGGGGATTTCAGAGACGTGGTGTCACACAGATATAAGGAATGCAGAACTGGAATTTGGGGAGTACAATGTCCACAGAAGGGATAGGAAGGGAGGAGGGGTTATGCTATTAGTTAAGAAATACATAAAATCCAAGGAAGTGAAGCCAGTCGACATTGCTGGAAAGTGCAGTGTCGAGTCAGTTTGGTGTGACATAAGCATTGGGAGATCAAAATTGAGAATAGGAGTGTGCTATAGGCCTAATGACTCTGATGAGTATAATAAGAAATTGTACAGGGGAAATAGAGTGGGCCAGTAAATCAGAGAGTCTTATAATGGGGGATTTTCATTTCCCAGATATTGACTGGAATTTGGGGGCTGGTCACTCACACACTAGCAAGGCTTTTGTGGATTTATTGGATGATTGTTTTCTACATCAGCGTGTTCGGGTGGCAACTAGAGGGAGTAATACTCTTGATTTGATTATCAGTAGTGATTCTTCATGCATTAAGAATCTGCAGGTAAATGAACCACTAGGTGGCAGTGATCACAGTGTGCTGAAGTGGGATTTACTCAAAGAGGTAACTACCATTAGGGGTAAAGGGAAGGGTTATTGCTTTCGTAAAGGCGACTACGATGGACTGAGACAGTATTTAAATTCTATACAGTGGGACCAACTGATGATGTTACCAACAGCAAATTCAAAATGGGAAGCATTCAAAGAACTTATCTTGGAAGCTACTAGGCTTTACACACCAACTAAGAAATATTGTTCAAGGTTTAGGCCTAAGTGGATGTCAGATGAACTAATGAGACATATGGCAGAGAAGAAAAATGCATGGGATACATACAAATTAACACGTGACACAGAAGCCTTTGATAGATACAAGTTGATCTGTAACCAAGTTACAAAGGAGGTTAGGCAGGTGAAGGCATATTACGAGAAATGTTTGGCAAGGGATGCAAAGAAAAACAGCAAAGAGTTCTTTACTTATGTAAACTATAGAAGGAAGGGGATGAATCAGATTGGTCCACTTGATATCGATGGGTCAACTGTTGATGACCCTGCTCAGGTAGCTAACAAACTAAATGAATATTTTGCATCGACATTCACAAATGAGGAGTTATTCAGCGAGAGAATGCCAGAGGTGTATTCAACTCTGGCAGTAAGCTAGAGAATCTTGTAATAACTGAGAGTAAAGTGGAGGAGAAATTGTTGAAGATAAATACAAGAAAGGCACCTGGGGTGGATGGGATCTATCCAGTTATATTAAAGGAGGCAGCAAAGGAAGTAAGCAAACCCTTAGCCATAATTATGAGAGCTTCCTTGGGCTCAGGGGAAGTACCCATGGACTGGAGATGTGCAAATGTGATCCCAATTCACAAAGGAGGATCAAAGGGTGACACAATTAATTATAGACCTGTTAGTTTAACTTCTGTTCCCGGAAAATTAATGGAGGCACTGGTTAAAGAAGCACTTCAGGATCATCTAGACAAGACTTCAGTTATAGCTCGGACACAGCATGGTTTTGTTAAGGGGAAGTCTTGCCTGACCAATTTGATTGGATACTATGATGCAGTCACAAAAGAACTGGATGCAGGGAATAACTTTGATATTATATACTTGGATCTTAGAAAGGCTTTTGATACTGTTGCACATGGAAGACTGCTGCACAAATTGGAGCAGTGTGGCATTGGAGGCAAATTGCTGCTATGGATAAAGGGGTGGTTGAGGGGGAGAAGACAGAGTGGTAATCAATGGACACTGCTCATCGTGGATTAACGTTATTAGTGGAGTCCCTGAGGGTTCAGTGTTGGGTCCTTTATTGTTTTCTGTATTTATAAATAACATTGATGATGGTTTATCAAGCTTAATGTCCAAGTTTGCAGACGATACAAAGTTTGGCAGGGTTGTTTAGGACACTATGCTACTGCAACAGGATCTGGAAAGGTTGAGCAGATGGGCTGAGAGGTGGCAAATGAAGTTTAACATTGACAAATGTAAAGTACTACAAATGGGAAATAGCAACCCCCAGAGCAACGTATCAACTCTGTGGTACTACTCTGACAGTGGTAGAGAATGAAAGGGACCTGGGGGTGGTTGTGCAGGCAGATATGAAGTTTTCTGAGCAGTGTAGATGGGTTGCAAGAGTTGCTCATGTTGTATTGTAAATGATATATAGGAATTTTTCTAACAGGGATAAGGAGGTGATTATTTCCTTGTATAAGGCAATGGTCAGGCCACACCTAGAGTACTGTATACAGGTCTGGAGGCCTCATTTCAAGAAGGATGTAGAGATGCTGGAACGAGTACAGAGAAGGGCAACAAGTTTGGTGAATGGAACAAAGGGGTGCTCTTACGAAGAAAGGCTTAAGTTTTGCAAATTACAGTGTCTGGAGACTAGGCACCAGCGAGGTGTATAAAGCCTTGAATGGTTTGAACATGCTCAATGCTGATGGGATTCTTCCTCTTGCACAGAATAATCACCTGGGAGGACATAAATTCAAATTGAGGAAAGACAGAGGTAGGATAGACGTGAGGAAATTTGCCTTTAGCCAGCGGGTGGTTGGTTGGTGGAACAGACTTCCATCCCTTGTTGTGAAAGTTGATAGCCTAAATAAGTTTAAGGCTCAGCTGGACAGGTATTTGGAATGAACAGAGGGGTGAAGTGGAAGTGGTTATTTTTTATTTATTTATTTAATTATTTATTTTATTATTTTATTTTATTTTTTGGCTGATGCTGCATAAGCTTGCTTTCTTGCATCAAATGCCTCTACTAATGCTAATGCTAACAAGTACTAGTTCCTTTGGGATAAGCGCATTCTGCCTTGGGGGTTGCCGCTGTGTTGCGCGATGCCCAAGTGCAAGCTCTGGCATTGGTGTGGGCAGCTGAGAGCTTGATGGGCCCCTCGCTTTTAATCCTTTGAGGCCATCCACCCTGTCCTTCAAGCTCTCATATAGGCCCATAACAACGCTAAGTCGTCGCCTGATTTTCTTACACTCCTTGCATCCCGCACATACAAAGACATCCACCATGGAAATATCATGTCCTGTACCTGACTGCTCCACAAACATCAAGCAAATAGTGCATTTTTAAAGGCTGTGATTCAGAGGGCAACTGCCCTCCTCAGTTCTCCTCTGAGCCACAGCACTTCCATTAGCTTAAGCCTTTTGCTTTGCTGCTCTGGTCTGAGTCATGATTTCGACTTAATTTCAATAAAATTTCAAATTCAGTACAAAATTAAAACCCTAAACTTGTATAACACAGTTATAATGCTATATTTATGTTTCAGTATTGAGTGTTATCTACAAAATCTCTTTATATAACTTCGGTATCAAGTTAAGTATTAATTATTTATTTTTGCTAATTATTTATGTTACGCAATCTAAGTCGTTATATGTATATAGTTAAAAGTACAATTTAATTGACAATGAAGTTCAACAAGATTAAAAGATTTACTGATTAATTGACAATACAATAAACCCCCGCTATTCGCGGTGTCTGTATTCACGGTTTCACGTATTCGCAATCGCCGATTTAATATAAGATGAAACCTAAAAAATGTGAATTTTAAAGCGCCGTGAATATTTTCCGCCATAAAAAACATGGGTGTGGCTAGAATTATCTTTCCTGGTCAAAACAGCGCTCAGTGGGTTGGGGGAGAGGGGTGACAAAATCGCGAGCGTGGATGTTTCTTGCTAATCCTTGTTCAGTGTGTGTTATGCGCTTGTCATGGAAGGTTTTGTCGTTTGCTTTTAATTTATATACGTATAAATTGAATAAATTTATTAATTTATAAATTGATATGCTTACAAAAATGATATATCTACCGTTTTGCAGTGTAAAACAGACTTTTTCGAGTGTGTTAACGGAAGAAAGTGACTTTATTGTGGACAAGTTCTTTCTAACCCGTACAAAATATGGCTACGAATAACAAGGGAAATGTGAAAAGATCAAAGAAGGTGATGACATTAGCGAATAAAATTGAGTTATTAGACAAAATTTCTAATGGTGAAAGTGTTTCCTCAGTGGCAAAACATTATAACATCAATGAGTCAACGGTACGATCAATCAAGAAATCGGAAGAAAAAATCCGCCATAGTGTCTTTGAAAATGCGCTAATTGCTTCAAAAATTTGCTCTGTAACTCGTGATGTTAAATTAGAAAAAATGGAAAAAACTTTAAATCTGTGGATAGAAGACCGAACTCAAAATAAAATTCCATTAAGTTCATTCATCATTCGTGAAAAGGCAAAACTCCTTTATCAACACTTTAGCGAAACTTGTGATAGCACTGGCGGGATAAGTTTTTTTTTGCTAGGAACGGTGCTGGTTTGAAAGATTTGTTTGAAATTTCTAATAAATATTACATTTAAAATTAAATTGTTTCTTATTTTCATTTCGAGGCCATATGCTTGCATTTCACTGTGTACATAGTTATAATATGAAGGTACATAAATACATAGACAAAATTTTAGACTAGTTTTTCTTATATATTTCATACTTTGGAACGGAACTCTTTTATTACCATGGAAGCCATAACTCAGTATTCGCGTTTTTGTTATTCGCAACATTTCTCAGGAACGTAACCCCCGCGAATAGCGGGGGTTTACTGTATTATATTATGTACTATGCTATACTATACTAAGCTTATGCTATCTAGTTCGAGATATTTTGTATCGCGTAACAATGGCGGCAAAATACGAACGGTAAGTCTACGGACACTTAAGTATCGATTAACTTCCAAATCTCGCTGTATCAATTCAGAATAAACTAAGGATTCTGACTAGCTACTTACAGAAAATAATTTGATATAACAACTGGTTAATAAATCGGCTAAATATGGTTAAAAAAAAACCTTTCGTTCAACTGAGCTGTAACTTGTAAGACGTGGATTTGATACCCTTACCGATACTAAGTAATACCTACAAAATCTCTATCTAAGTTAAACTTTAAACTACGTATCGTAACTAGTAATATAAAGCTACTCTAGAAAGTAAGTTAATATGCCAATTTAAGCTAATAAAACAGAAAATAAATCAGAAAAAACTTCTCTGTTCCAGGAGTGGCAATAAGCTACGTCTGCACAGGCTACCCTCGTTTTGGTACCCCTGTATAAAATTTAAAATTGTCTAATTAGTATTGAGTAAATTTTGCTTTATATTAAAGAAAAACTTTTGTCCTCATGTTTCTGTTTAAATAAAGTAACTTCTAAAATCATTTTTTAATGATTTCCGATTTTTAGATATTTTATTTTAAAATGAAAGCAGAAAAAAAGAGCTTTATTTATTTACATACAAAGAAGGTAGTTTTAAATTGATTAAACTTTAGTTTTTATTGTCTTTACTTTGCATAAGTCATCTTTAAATGTTATCAGGCCTGTTTTTGTTTTTTTAAGACTTCATTAGTAGAATTACTGTGAAGGTTAAGGTATTTAAAAAAAAAACTGAAATAATATTTGAAATTAATACTTGAGATATTGAAAAAGTGATAAGGCTAGCAATAATGTGTTTCTTGTGTGTGTGGAGGGGGGTGAGAGAGAGAGAGAGAGGTGCTTAGGTAATTAAAAAAAAAGACCAAGTTATGTTAAATGATTCTTTAGTTTTCAGTGGAGTTTAAAAAAAAGAAAATAAGTAAGGGATTTTTCATTTTTATTCCTTTTTGAAAAAGGGGCTAATTTTCATTTCCGTGAAGAATGTTTCAATAATAACATAGAATGCTTAAACTATGAATGCTCTCTTGAAACTTTTCAAGGAAACATTAAAAAGCAGTAGTAGTTGAAGAGCTTTTTTTGTAGAAAAATTAAAGTTTCAACTTTAGTTTAACAACTGAAGTAACTTAGTCATACTTTGAAATATAGTAGTGAAATTTAATAAATCCATATTCTCACTGGATTTATTAAAAAATGATAAAAAATAGTCTTTTATTCAATGTCTAGTAGGGCCATCTTTTGCCTGAATTACATGCACGTCATGCTAAGGATGCCACTGGGTATGGCGCCTCCATAGCCAGGTGGGAAGGAGCAGCAGTGCGTAGCACACGCTTCTTGATTAGACCGGGGTTCAAGCCAGTCACCACCGAATATGGAGGATGCAGAAAGGTCAGGGAATGACCACCGCATATCCCGGAGCAATATGGCCTTAGTTGCTAATGCTCCTAAAAACCAAATAACCACCACCAGCCACTGGGTATCTGAGGGAGTCTAGCTTCAGATTTTACCATTCTTCCATCTGGATATTTGTCAGCTGCTCTGTTGTGGTCACTGAAGAAATAAAGTCAAACTGTCCTTTCCATCACATCCGAGACATTCTGAATTAGATGGCCAGGGTAGATGTTGGAAATCATAGTAATGTCACAAATGATTCGTACACAATTTTTTAATGGTGGATAGTTGCATTGTTGTCCTGAAAAATTTATTGCAATCTAGGTAAAAATGAAGCATTTCAGGGCGAGTTCATCTGATATGACAGAAAGATATTCATTGGAGGTAACACAATCTTCTAATGGTACAAGTGGACCCAGTCTGTATGATATTCCATACCACGATGCCACCTCCAGCTGCTTGAGTGGTGAACACAAGACAGTCTGGCTGAATGGCTTTGTGAGGTTTGTGCCACATTTTAAACCCTACCATTGGTGCAAAAAAGTATAAATTGAGACGTCAAATCATGTGGTCTTTTTCCACTACTCCACTCCAGCCTTAGTGGTGCTACTCCAATCGGATCTTTCAATTTTTTACAGAAAGGTGTGGTTTTCGTATGGACACGCGACTACCAAATCCCAGATTATTCAACTCTCGCTGTATTATTTCTTTGCCTAAATTGAATTTTTCAATAATTTTCTGCACAGGACCTTCAATTCTGATGCACAATTTACTTGAAATTCCTGTGGTCTCATTCTTGGAGTACCAACCTTCTAGCACATTTATTCTCTTAGACTGCATTCTAAGAGAATAAATGTGTACTCATTGTATACTTTCAATACACCAGTGATTTCCTTTGTTTTCTCAATTATGGCTCCTGCTAAACATGCTCCAACAAAATACCTTTCTGAAAATGAAATATCACCTGTCTTCCCCATGATCAAATCAACTAAGAAACCCCAGAAAAGTGTATAGTATTTATCTGATACCAAGGAACTTTTGATCATACACCATGTGACGACTTACATTTTCATACTGTATGTATGTGTTGATGTCAATTGCAAAAGGTTTCTAATTTTTTTGTATAGTGTGTGTAGATTTATAAATATATCAAAAATTCTAATTTTTTTAAGCAGATATTAGCATTAGTAGAGGCATATGATGCAAGAAAGCAAGCTTATGCAGCACCTGCAAAAAAAAAAGCACTCCCATTTCACCCCTCCGTTCGTTCCAAATACCTGTCCAGCTCAGCCTTAAGTTTATTTAGGCTATCAACTTCCACAACAAAGGATGGAAGTCTGTTCCACCAACCAACTACCCGCTGGCTGAAGGCAAACTTCCGCACATCTATCCTGCATCTGTCTTTCCTCAATTTGAATTTATGCCCTCTCAGGTGATTATTCTGAGCAAGAGGAAGAATCCCATCAGCATTGAGCATGCTCAAACCATTCAAGGCTTTAGCTTTATACACCTCAATCAGATCACCTCGCAGGTGCCTAGTCTACAGACACTGTAATTTGCAAACCTTAAGCCTTTCTTCGTAAGAGCAACCCTTTGTTCCATTCACTAATCTTGTTGTCCTTCTCTGTAGTCATTCCAACAGCTCTACATCCTTAAAATGAGGTCTCCAGACCTGTATACAGTACTCAAGGTGTGGCCTGATCATTGCCTTATACAAGGGGATAATCACCTCCTTATCCCTGCTAGAAAAATTCCTGTATATCATTGACAAGACACCATGAGCTACTCTTGCAGACCGTCTGAACTTCTCAGAAAACTTCATATCTGCCTGCACAATTACCCCCAGGTCCTTTTCATTCTCTACCACTGTCATGTAGCACCACAGAGTTGATACGTTACTCTGGGGTTACTGCTTCCCATATGTAGTACTTTACATTTGTCAATGTTAAACTTCATTTGCCACCTCTCAGCCCATCTGCTCAACTTTTCTAGATCCTGTTGCAGCAGCGTACTGTCATTAGTGTCCTTAACAACCCTGATATATGATATAACTCCTGAAATTTCTACCATCATGGTTAAATCAAGGTTTATGCTGTATGTTTATATCCTAAAATATCATACAATATGTTTATATAATATCAGTGTAAATACACCATAGTTTACCCATAGGTTTAACTGCATACGTAGTGTAACGGCATCATTTAGATTTTATCTCATATTGTGACTATCTTCAACAACAAGATACCCGGTATTGCACTACTTCAAACAAATAATGCTTCTCTAGTAAAGGAAACTACTCTTATTATTCTCAGTGGGCACCACCACCCAGACGCGTTTCGGAGCTTGTTGGCTCACTCATCGGTGGGCGGGCAGGTACCCTGATAATGCAGACATGCCATCACGGTGAAGTTAATTCCACAATATGAGAAATGCCGAATGGTGAAGATAATGATAATATGTTGAAAACTAAATGCACAAGTCATAATATGTTATGGGTAGAAATTAACTATATAATATCAGTGTAAATACACCATAGTTTACCCATTAGTGTAACGGCATCATTTAGTGGGCGGGCAGATACCCTGATAATGCAGACATGCCATTAACTTCATAACCATGATGGCATGTCTGCATTATCAGGGTGCCTGCTCGCCCACTGATGAGTGAGCCAACAAGCTCTGAAACGCACCTGGATGGTGGTGCCCACTGAGAATAAATAACAGTAGTCTCCTCTACTAGAGAAGCGTTATTTATTTGAAGTAGTGCAATGCCTGGTATCTTGTTGTTGAAGGTAGCCACAATATGAGATAAAATCTAAACGATGCCGTTACACTACGTATGTAGTTATGGGTAAACTATGATGTATTTACACCAATATTGTATAGTTAATTTCTACCCATAACATATTATGCCTTGTGCATTTAGTCTTCAACGTATTATCATTATCTTCACCATTTGGCATGTCTGCATTATCAGGGTACCTGCCCGCCCACTGAGGAGTGAGCCAGCAAACTCCAAAACGCGTCTGGATGGTGCTGCCCGCTGAGAAAAAATAACAGTAGTCTCCTCTACTAGAGAGCTGAGACCAGTCGAAAAAATCAGGTTGCTCTTGGAATTGCTGTGCATTTCATCAGAAATGCCTATATGCCAGAGCAGGAAATTTTTTTTTCTGACAAATTTTTGTTTGAAGAGCACAAGGCTCTTCAAAGAAAGACTTACTATGAAACAGTATATCCCAAAGAAGGCCAGTTTGGCTTAAAGGTAATTTTTTCTTTTGAAGTCAACACTGGTTGTGCCTGGGACTTTTTTTTTATATACCTATTGAGAGAAAGAGAAACAGAAGGGTATAGTGCCACTAAATCCTGTTAGTCATGCATCAGTTACAAAACTTCTGCTTTGTCCAGAAGTGGCGCCTCCGTAGCCAGGTGGGAAGGAGCAGCAGTGCGTAGCACACGCTTCTTGATTAGACCGGGGTTCGAGCCCGTCACCACCAAATACGGAGGATGCGGAGAGGTCAGGGAATGACCGCCGCATATCCCGGAGCAATATGGTCTTAGTTGCTAATGCTCCTAAAAAAAAAAACAACCAACCAACCTTGTCCAGAAGTAATAGGTAAGGGTCACATTGCTTTCATGGACTAAGGTTCATAAGTCCCACACTATTTTGAGAATGCAGCTTTTGGAGCTGTGATTATGCAAAGAAAGAAAATGCCGAAAGAACTAATGTCGGCTGAAGTGAAAAAAGGAATGGTTCTTTGCTACACATAAGGAAGCTTATCAATAAAGTTGCATGATAAAAGGGTTGTCTTGGTGCTGTCTATAATCCATAGAGGAACATTGAGTGAAACTGAGAAACTTGACAGAAAAACTAAATAAGTAGTGAAAAAACTAGATGCTGTAATCGAATACAATTCCAATATGGGAGGAGTGGACATGTTAAACTAAAAGAAGTTAAACCTTATGAATTCCTTGGTAAAAGTGTAAGGTGGTACAGGAAACTTCTTTCACCTGATGGACATTTAATAGTAAATACACACATTGTGAATGGGAAAAGTAGCTGGCAACAGGAATTCCTCCTACAGTTTCGGCACAAAGATTGGAAATGGATTGTTAGAGAAATACACAATGGTGAGAACGACATTTCAGCAGGAATGTGAACAGAGATGAATCTGCCTGCTTTTCTTATAGAAAGATGTCTCTCTACATATATTCCACCAACTACAAAGAAGTTTCCAAGCAGAATGTGCCCTTTGTGTCCAGTAAGGAAGGAAACAAACAAGATGGAAATGTAAGAAATGTGGGGCAATCCTCTGCATATAGAGTTGTTTCTAGGTGTATAACACCAAAAGAATGCATTAAATTTTAATAAAAATTTTTCTTTTAATGTAAGGCACAAAAAAAGTGAATTTTGGTTCACTGAGAGTGTTCTGACACTGTTGATGATGATGATAATAACAAATAATGTCTTTAGTAACAGCAGTCTTGTTATGCAGAAAAAACCTCACTCCAACACCTCGTGCTCTATAAGGAAACAAGGTGCTACTGGAAATCAGGAAGGGAGTGAATAATATGCAGGGTCTTTTATACAGAAAAATGGAACTGTAAAGAATTTTTTTATGGCTATATTTCTCCAATTAAAAAATAATTGATGATTCAAATCAAATAGCTATCGTGTTGAAGGAATATAGAGAAATAAAATAGAAAAATTAAAATTCATACTAATGTAACTCTAATGGATATTTTAATCTTGTAAGTTTTTCTTATCTTGGTGTATAGCAAATACACCTGATAGAGGGTTATAAGAGATAATTGCCAGTAAATTTATGAATTTTTTTTTTTTTTTTTTTTTTGCAGACAACTTACCAGTCTTCTGAACCAGAATTAACTTCTCGCTGTTTAAAAGTCATTGGAGCATATGTTGCTTGGATTGATATCAATCTCATAGCTAACGACCGATTTGTTAGTGTACTTGTACATTTCCTCACTGAGAAACCACTTCAAGAGGCAGCTTGTGATTGTATCCATGAAATTATTAACAAAGGAATGGATCCTGTTGCTAAAACTAAATTGGTCGAGTCTTTTGTTGTAGTTCTTGAACAAGCCAAAGTTCTGAATCCCCAAGAGGTATGTGGTAGTTTGTTTTCAGATTTCAATATACATTTTAAAGTAGCCTTTTCATTTTAAATACATTTCATACATTTACTTCACACATCTTAAAATAGCACTAAAAATAACAGTGCTGTTCTGTTAGTAATCAATTTATTTTTTGTGTGCTAGTAACTTCCTCTGTAATTTTAACATTAGCCACATACACCGAGTGATCACTGAATTATGACCACCTACCTAATACATCGTAGGTCCTCCTTTTGCCCTCAGTACAGCAGCTATCCAACTTGGCATTGATTCAACAAGATGTCGGAAGTGTTTGGGAGGTATGGCCAACCAAGATGTGTGTTATGTGGTCAGCAATGCAGGTATGGAGGTGATTGGTGTATCCAGACGCCTGATATGCCTTTCCATAGTGTCCTACAAGTGCTCTATGGGATTGATATCGGGGGAGTTTGGAGGCCAATCGATATGCTGGAAGTCAGAACTGTGTTCCTCAAACCATTCCTGCACAACAAGTGCCCGATGGCTTGGCACATTGTCATCTTGGAAGATACCATCGCCATTCGGAAAAAGGTGTAACATAGCAGGGTGTACACAGTCAGCAAGCAGTTGATGATAGCAGAGACTACTGATACGTTGTTCCACATGCACCAAGGATCCAAGTTCCTGCCAGGGAAACATGCCCCACACCATACAACTGCCTCCACTGGCCTGCACTTTTAATACCATGCATGATGGATCAAGAGCCTCATGTTGTTGACTCCAAATCTGTACACAACCAGTCATGTTATTTACTCCACGGTGGGGAGTAAATAATGACTCATCCGACCAGCACACCTTCCAGTCTTCTATTGTCCAACTTGCATGCTCTTTGCACCAGGTGAGTCTTTTATGCCGATGAACCTTGGTTAGGAGAGGATGCCATAAGGGTCGTCTGCTGGTATAGGCTATACGTGCGAGCGTGCAACGCATGGTCATGCCAGATATTGTTCCAGGTTGGCCCCATGTTGTATTGGGTAGTCAACTCTTCAACAGTGCTGCACCTGTACGAGTCGTCGGACCCAGCGCTCACCTCTAACATCAACCTTTTGCTGACCTTTGCAGTTTTGTCATTGGGTCATTGTTGACCATTTTGATGCCAGTCCTGGTACACTTTAACTACAACAGCTCTCAAACACCCCATCAGTTCAGCCATTTGGGAAATCGAGGCACCAGCTTGTCGAGCTCCCACAATCTTTCCTTTATCAAACTCCCATAAATCATCCCTTTTACTTAACTACCTACTGAACCACCGACACCTTATCTATGCTACTTAAGTCAACTGACTCTGCACTCTCGTACCTCACGTGGTCAACGGGTCGCATTCAGTTTTCATAGGGGTGGTCATAATTCAGTGATCACTCAGTGTAAGATAGCCTTAATAGAATTATACAAGGATCAGAAAAATTTATTAAACATATCTGAACTAAAATAAAATCTTTTTGTGACCTAGAATGTTTGTATAAGTTTTTAAAGTAGGTGGCATTTTGATTACACATGCACAGATCTATTTTTATTTGTTGTTGATTATTTAGTAATTTCATACAATCATTTTTTAGAATGTTGCTTTTTGAACAGTACCAAATTCTTTTTGTTGAAGAAATTCAGTACTAGTTATGAGACTAGAAATCTACTCTCATAATCTAGTAAGTTGTTGAAATTGAATCAAATGATATGCAGATATCTGTAGAAGATAATATCAGGTGACACAGAAGGCTATGGTAGATTTAATCTAGTCTGTAATCAAGTCACAAAGGAGGTTAGGCAAACGAAGGCAGATTACAAGAAATCTTTGGCAAAGGAGGCAGAGAAAAATGGCAAAGCCTTCTTTACTTATATAAACTCTAGAAGGAAAGGAAAGAATCAGGTTGATCCACTTGATATCAGTGGTTCGACTGTTGATGATCCGGCTTAGATAACTGACGAGCTGAATGAGTAATTTATATCTACATTAACATGAGGAATTCTGTAGAAAAGTGGAGAACAGAAGCTTATTAAACTCTAACGGGAAGCTAAATCATTTTGTGATAGGTGAAAGCAAAGTGGAGGAAAAATTGTTGGAGATGAACACAAGAAAAGCACCTGTTATATTAAAGGAGGTGGCAATGGAGTTTAGCAAAACCTTAGCCATAATTATGAGAGCATCCTTGAACTCAGAGAAGGTCCCCATGTACTGGAAGTGAGCAGGTGTATCCCCAATTCAAAAAGGGGGATCAAAGGGTGATATGAGTAATTACAGACCTGTTTAACTTCTGTTCCGGGGAAAATAATGGAGTCACTGGTTAAAGAAGCATTGCAGGATCATCTTGACAAGACTGCAGTAATAATTCAGACACAGCATGGGTTTGTTAAGGGAAGTCTTGTCTGACCAATTTGATTGGATACTATGATATGGTCACAAGAGAACTGGATGCAAAAAGTAATTTTGATATCATATATCATACTGCTTGATATCATACTGTTTCACATGGAAGACTACTGTACAAATTGGAGTATATGGAATTAAGGGCAAGTAGCTACAATGAAAAAAATGATGGTTGAGTAGGAGAAGACAGAGTGGTGGTAGTAGTAGTGGTAGTGGCATGTGATGCAAGAAAGCAAATGTATGAGCTTATGCAGCATCAGCCAAAAAAAAAAAAAAAAAAAATCACACCATTCCCTCCAAATGCCTGTCCAGTTCCTCCTTAAATTTATTCAACCTATCAACTTCCACAGCGACAGATGGAAGTTTGTTCCAGCAATTAACCACCCGCTGGCTAAAGGCAAATTTCCGCACATCTATTCTACATCTGTCTTTTCTTAATTTGAATTTATGCCCCCTTAGGTTCGTAATCTGAACAAGTGGAAGGATCCCATCAGAATTCAGCGTGCTCAACCCATTCAAGGCCTTATATACCTCAGTCAGATCACCGCACAGGTGCCTAGTCTCCAGCCTTAAGTTCTGCAATTTGCAGAACTTAAGCCTCTCTTGGTAAGAGGATTCCTTCATTCCCCTCACCAATCTTGTTGCCCTTCTCTGTACACGCTCAAGTAAATCTACATCCTTCCTAAAATGAGGCCTCCAGACCTGTATGCAGTACTCAAGGCGTGGCCTGACCATTGCCTTATACAGAGGGATAATCACCTCCTTTTCCCTGCTAGCAAAATTCCTATATATCATTGACAAAACCCCATGACCTGCCCTGGCAGCCTGTCTACATTGCTCAGAGAACTTCATATCTGACTGCACAATTACTCCCAGGTCTTTTTCATTTTCTACCACCTTAAGTGTAGTACCACACAGTTGGTACTTTTCTCTGGGGTTACTTCTACCCATATGCAGTATTTTGCATTTGTCAAGGTTAAACTTCAGTTGCCACTTCTTAGCCCATCTGCCCAAATTATCTAGATCCTGTTGCAATAGCACACTGCCATTACTGTCATTAACAACCCTGCCAACCTTTGTATCATCTGCAAACTTCGACAATAAGCCTGATATACCTTCATCAATATCATTGATAAATATACAAAACAACAGTGGACCTAACACCAAACCCTGTGGGACTCCACTAATAACATTAGTCCAAGAAGAGCAGCACCCATTGATTACCACCCTCTGTCTTCTCCCACTTAACCATCCTTTTATCCATTGTAGCAACTTACCCTTAATACCATTCTGCTCCAATTTGTACAGTAGTCTTCCATGCGCAACAGTGTCAAAAGCTTTCCTGAAATCCAAGTATATGATATCAAAATTATTTTTTGCATCCAGTTCCTTTGTGACCACATCATAATAACCAATCAAATTTGTCAGACAAGACTTTCCCTTAACAAACCCATGCTGTGTCTGAATTATTGCTGCAGTCTTGTCTAGATGATCCTGCAATGCATCTTTAACCAGCGACTCCATTATTTTACCCGGAACAGAAGTTAAACTAACTGGTCTGTAATTACTCGTGTCACCCTTCGATCCCCCTTTGTGAATTGGGGATACATTTGCACATCTCCAGTCCGTGGGAACCTCCCCTGAGTCCAAGGATGATCTCATAATTATGGCTAAGGGTTTGCTTAGTTGCTTTGCCGCCTCCTTTAATATAACTGGATAGATCCCATCCACCCCAGGTGCTTTTCTTACGTTTAACTTCAACAATTTCTCTTCCACTTTGCTCTCAGTTATTACATGATCATTAAGCACCCTGCTACAATTTGATAACCTTCTGCCATTTTCAAACCTTAATAACTCCTCATGTGTGAATGTAGATGCAAAATACTCATTCAGTTTGTTTGCTATCTGAGCAGGATCATCAACAGTCGAACCAATGGACACTGCTCTTAGTGGACTAATGTTGTTAGTGGAGTCCCTAGGGGTTCGGTGTTGGGTCCATTGTTTTGTGTATTTATTAATGATATAGATGATGAAATATCAGTCTTAATGTCTAAGTTTGCAGACGACACGAAGGCTCACAGGGTTGTTAATGACACTAATGACAGTGCATTACTGCAGCAGGATCTAGAAATATTGAGTAGATGGGCTGAAAAGTGCAACTGAAGTTTAACATTGACAAATGCATATGGGTAGCAGTAACCCAAGAGAAACGTACTAACTGTGTGGTACTACACTCAGGGTAGTGGAGAATGAAAGAGATCTGGGAGTATTTGTGCAGTCAGATATGAAGTTTTCTGAGCAATGCAGACAGGCTGCCAGAGCAGGTTATGTGGTTTTGTCAGTGATATACAGGAACTTTGCTAGTAGGAAAAGGAAGTGAGTATTCCTTTGTATAAGGCAATGGCCATGCCTTGAGTACTTTATACAAGTTTCGAGGCCTCATTTTAGGAAGGATGTAGAATTGATAGAACAACTACAAAAAAGGGTAACAAGATTGGTGAGGGGGAACGAAGGGATCCTCTTACCAAGAAAGGCTTAAGTTCTGCAAATTGCAGCGCCTGGAGAGTAGGCACCTGCGATGTGATCTGATCGAGGTGTATTAAGGCCTTGAATGAGCAGGCTCAATGCTGATGGTTTTCTTCCTCTTGCTCAGATTGCTCACCTTAGGGGGCATAAATTGAAATTGGGAAAAGGCAGTTGTAGAACAGATGTGCAGAATGTTGCCTTTAGCCAGCAGGTAGTTGATTGCTAGAACAAACTTCCATCTGTCATTGTGGAAGTTTGATGGCCTAAATAAATTCAAGGAAGGGGGAAAAAATTTTTTATTTTTTTTGAACTGATGCTATATAAGCTTGCTTTCTTGCATCATATGCATTTACTAATGCTAATATTATTACATCAAAAAAAAGAAATAACAATGGTTTTTTGACTTTTATGAATTTTTTTCTCTGATTTTTTATATTTTTTTTCAATTTTAAAAAAAAAATTCTGCTTTGATTTTTGACAGTTATTTTACTCTTAATTTTTGGAAACTAAGATGTGCATTTATATACAAATGTGTTCATTTTTATGAATTTTTTATTAAATTTCACGATGAAACTCTGTTCCCAGAGACACCCCTGGCAGAAAATTTGCTGCTTTCATAGCTGCTTTCAATTATTAATCACATGAGAGATGCAATTGCCAAGTGACGGTATAGCCAGGATTATTATGAAATTTGTATTGCAGTTATGCTATACACTCCTTGATGGAATTTATGAAGGACTGTGCTGCAAAATTCTATCTCCAAATTGTATTGCATGTAATTGTTCTGTTTTCAGTGGATGGAAAGATTAACCAACTTGCTATTTTACTGTATTACATACTTCTAACTTACAGGTGAGATTCTTCCATATTTTATGGGTGCCTCCGTAGCCAGGTGGGAAGGAGCAGTAATGCGTATCACATGCTTCTTGATTAGACCGGGGTTCGAGCCCGTCACCACCAAATACGGAAGATGCGGAAAGGTCAGGGAATGACCACCGCATATCCGGAGCAATATGGCCTTAGTTGCTAATGCTCCTAAAAACCAAATAACAACAACAACAACAGCTCCTAAAAACCAAAACAACAACAACAATCTTCCATTTTTTATGTTCAAATTTATTTTCATTCATTCTTTCCTGATTAAAAGTCTTAAAGGCCTGCCAATTTCTGGTGATACATGTTTAATTTGGAACTTAATAATATATATATATATATATATATATATATATATATATATATCCATGTTAGGCGAAGAATTATTTATAAATTTTAAAATCATAGATAACTTAAGGTTATTAATAAAATCATATATATATATATATGTGTATACAGGGTGTCTCAAAAATATTGGTACAAATGTTTAGGAGAGGTAGGTAACATCTAAAGGAATGTGAATCGCATAGGAACCCATAACCGGAAACGTCACTGTAAGTCGGTACACGACGCTGTTCATCAGTTCGCGAGAGGGAAAATTTCTGGTTTACTCATTCAAGCAGTAGTCACTGCACGAAGAGCATGCATCGATATACGAACTGTGAGCTGGCAGACATGCACCTAGTGTATGGATTAGCAGAGGGCAATGGACGAGCTGCTCAACGAATTTATGGAGAATGCTTCCCAGACAGACATGTACCGGACCACCGTTTGTTGGCACCTGTGCATCAAAATTTGTGCGATTATGGGTCATTTAGAGGTAACAGGAGTAGTGCGGGCAGACCACGTTTGACGCGAACTCCCGCCATGGAAGAAAGTGTGTTGAATGCTGTCCAGAATAATCGTACTACCAGCCCATGTGTCGTTGCCTCTGCCTTACGAGTGTCTCGTTGCAGTGTACAGCTGGAAGTAGCCAAAAGAGGCTTATATTATAGATTTAAAAAGGGCATATCCACAGAATTTCTGGGGATAGCCCTTGATACAACCAATACCTTCAATGATGAAAGAAAAAGAATAGCCACAAAGCTCCACGAGCTATGGCAAACAAAGTGGGAGCAGGAAACCAGAGGTCTGGTCACCAAACGGTTTCTGCCACTGGTGTCAATGGTTAGCCCAAAGCCACCTAAGTGGTATGACCCTGGACTTTTTACAACATTTATATTGACAGGGCACGGCTCCCTAAAGGCGAAACTAACCTCCTTAGGCCTGACCGATGACCCAAACTGCACCTGTGGCGAAAGTGAAGACTGGGCACACATTCTCTATGAATGTATAATATATGACATCCCCAGAACAGAGCTAATAGCACAGATTGGTCCCCTTCCCAGGGGAGAAGAACATCTCTTCATCATAGAAGAGCAAAATTATAAAGCTTTTACATCTTTCACACAGAAAGTTTTCGAAATGCGCAGAGCAATTTCAGCCCCCCAGCAATTAAACAATAATCAATAGTAAAATTGCCCAAGTTTCCCACCACGCCCAGATGATGACTTAAAAACTGTTAGGATAGCAGTATTCTGCACCCTGACAGAAACCTGACATAACAAAACTCCCCATGACTACCATGCCATGTGTAGGAACCTGGGGCCCCAAACCAATGTAGGGGAGGGGGATGGGAATGCATGCAGAGAAAGTGAATGGGAGTGAGCAGACGAGCAAATGTAATTGGCCGAAAGAATACAAAGCTAAAAATAACTTACATTACTTTATATATACTGTACCAACAAACATTTACAAACCACATAAACACTATCACTGCATTCTCCCCTGGCCTGCAAAAAAAAAAAAAAAAAAACCTTGCAGCTAGGCCTGCACCACAACTGAAGAATAACAGTAAGTTGCGGTGCCCAGAGAGTGCAGTGCAGAAAGAAAGAGTCGAATAAATGAGATGAGAACTAGAAGAATGAATAAAAGTGCAAGCGTGAGAGAAAAGAACACAAATGCTAAGTTAAGTACACACTAACCCTGGTTTTAATTAGTATTTAAATTTACGCTACCCATCATTGCATCCCCTCCTGGTGTGTGAGAAAAAGATGAATGAGTCGAGTGAAAAAAAAAAAAAAAAAAAAAATTTATAAAATAAGAAAAAAGTATAAAAAAAAAAAATAATAAAATAAATAAATAAAAAAAATTATAAAATGAGAAAAAAAGTATAAAAAAAAAATAAATAATAAAAAAAAAAATTATAAAATAAGAAAAAAGTATAAAAAAAAAAAAAAAAAAGAATGCAAGTAGAGTGAGAATGCACATTCCGAATGAAGTAAATGTGTGCGTCTCCCCCCCTTCACCTGGTAGATTCCCCACTGCCAGCTAACATATCCCACCCCCAGAGCGGGATGGGCAGCTGGACCTTCATACCGGATTCGACACTCCTTGGACAAGACACCGACGAAGACATTCTGCGGCTTTGCTGCCAACACGCCATTGGCGATCCGAACTGGGTACTCTAACCTGGTTCCCTTTAAAACCCCATCCCCAGGCAGGGAATGGAGGAGATGGACCTCTGTCTCCTCTCCTCCCTGCCTACCCCCCATATTTCGCCTGGTGGGGCTCGTCTCCACTGACCTCTTTGGGGATGCCTACTCTATCCGTCCCTATTCTTCTATCTGTTTCCTCCCCAGTCTTCAATCTCCCCCCCCCCTCACTAAATCGACCGAGTACACCCCTTAACAATGCCGCCAAATTATAACCAACGTCTAAATTCTACCGGTTTTATGCAAATCTCTAAGATATCTAACACTATCAGCTTTTATCTAGCGTTACATGTCTAAATTTAATAACATCAAAATTTTGCCCGACCTATTTGGCCTTTAACACATCTCTTTAGTGTTCAACCCTAACCAGCGATTTCCTAACAGCAATCCCATTAAGCATTAATGTCAAATGCATAAACTTTTATTTTATTTTATTTATTTATTTTTTATTTATTATTTTTATTTTATTTTTTTTTTAAATAGGCCCTAGCCACTGAAATCCCAGGAAACTAGGTGGCAGGACCTGCCAGAGCAAATTGTTGTGATACTGGATACACCCGGCTAGCCTCCACGTGGCAGGGTATGGGCAACGTCGGGCCCCACTAGGGGCCTGGCGGCCAATAAGCCGGATAAACAATGGGCACAACATATCACACTGCACAGACACGACCCACACACTTTCAAGTCTCTGGCTTGACAGTGTACTGCCCTCGATACAGCGAAACACACGCGGAGATGGGAGAAATCCCAGGTGCCGTCTGACACGAACATACCTTATACCTTATATACCTTGTGCAGTGTACAGCGTGTCTGGCACGATGATTCCTTACACCCCTTTCATCTCCAAAGGGTCCAGTTACTGCTCCCCCAAGTTCGTCCTGCACGTGTGGCTTTTGCGCAGTGGTTTCTCCAAGAAAGTGTTCAAGACTTGAATTTTTCAGCCTATGTTTTGGTCACGGATGAGGCTTATTTCACGCGGGAAAGCTTATTCAATCAGCACAATGCTCATGTGTGGGCTCACGACAATCCACACGGTGTGCACCCCCATGCGACACAACATCGCTTTGCAATAAATGTGTGGGCAGGTATGGTCGGTGACTGCTTAGTCGACCCATACCTGTTACCATCCGGCATGAACTCCGCTAAATATCGGATCTTTCTTGAACAAGTTCTACCAGGGTTACTTGACGATGTTCCAGCAAATGTGAGACGCAACATTTGGTTTCAACATGACGGGGCTCATGACCATTTTAACAGGCGTTTTGGGTGTCGATGGATTGGCCGTTGTTAACCCATTGCCTGGCCCCCACGCTCACCTGATTTATCAAGCCTTGATTTCTTTCTGTGGGGACCCTCAAATCTATCGTGTATGAATCGCCTGTGGAGACGGAAATGGATCTCGTGGCTAGACTCAGCTGTGCTGCTGCTACTGTCAAAGAAACTCCAGGTCTGTTCGACCGTGTCCACCAGTCTATGCTGCGTCGGTGTCACACATGCATCGTGTCTCATGGTGGAACCTTCGAGCATCTGTTGTAACATCATGAAATGCATCCATCTCATACTCCATTATTAATATTATGTCAAATAAATGTTTGCCACTAATTACTGTCTTGTATCATTTCTGCTTCTTGTGCCTCTGCTACTACTTTCCCGTGACGTTTCCAGTTATGGGTTCCTATGCGATTCACATTCCTTTAGATGTTACCTACCTCCCCTAAACGTTTGTACCAATATTTTTGAGACACCCTGTATATATATGCTTAAATATTATTTGAAAAAAGTTGTGTGAAGCATTTCTTTAAAATGTGGGAAAATCTCATGATCTCTGACCTAAACCAGCTGTGTCACATACAATTTTGTTACCAGCACAAATGATCAAACATATTTCAATAAGTGAAATTGCCAGAACAAGATATTATGTAGATTAGGCAGATATCTGTCTATCAGTATTTATATTCACTTAGGACTAGAGACACAAGTTTAGCTGATAAAACCATTTAAAAAACCACAGCTTCAATGAAAACTGGCAAAATGACATTTTTCTGGGTTTATTCTTCTAATCACTATGTATAGTCAATTGTTAAAGTAAGTATATTGATTTATAATAAAAGTAATCATGATCAAAATCATTATTACTTGAACACACGAAATATTTAAAAAAATCAAGACACATAGAATGCATTTCTTCACATGGTAATATAAACAGCTACTCTGTATATCTATAGAAACACTGAAATAAAGTTAAACAATAAAAAAAATTTTAAAAAGGCAAAAAAAACCCCTTTTATTTAACTTATTCAGTCATGGCTAAGGAGCCGAAAAGTTAAGACATGATGAATCTTCAGAGTTAGACTCATTAAAAGCTCCTTACAAGCTTTAGCCTTGCATTTTACACTTGACACACTTCTTTTTTTTTTTTTTTTTTTTTTTTGTTTATGCCCTATACCTGGCAGATGCAAGAAATAGACGCATGAGACTCTAAATTCTCCGACAGCTTTAATTTCAGTCAGTGCAGCACTCAGATGCACACACTTTCTTCTTTTTACCAGTTTTTTTAAGGGCCATGATGATACACTGAAAGTGAGGTTATAATAAACAGAGCACAGATGAATGCTCGTTAATATAATTTTTTTTTTTTTTTTTGCTGGTGCAACAAAAGCTTTGCACTCTGTGGCTAATGATAATAATAATAGCAAGCATATCCATAAACAGATTGAGATGCATGCCATCAGCTGCTATGGCTTGTAAATTCCCAGTTTTCTCTATCTTGTGAGCATTTAGAATACACGGTGTCTCAAAAAATTTACACATACTTTGATGGGCAATAAATTCTATGTTTATTTATTTAATGCTAATCTAATAATTTAATTACATAGAGCAAATATTTAGATATATGGCACATCATCTTAAATGTTTGAACTGTTCACCGTTGGCTTCCAGGTACATCTTTGCTGACATTTTTGAACAACTGAACTGCAAACATCCATCAACGTCACTCTAGAGATCGTTGCACATTTTTCTTCAGAACAATGTGCAACGATCTTTACGGTAACCCCACAAGTAAAAGTCAAGTGCAGTTAAGTCAGGTTAACATGACGGTTTTTAACACTACATCTTCGTCCAATCGATCTGGAAAAGTTTCATTAAGATAGATCCTGACATCACGAAAAAAATGTGGAAGTGCCCCACCTTGTTGAAAATAAGTCTTTGTCCTCATACAGCTGATGCATTGCGGACACAATTGATGTCTGAAGCATGTTGAAGTACAGATCTTGGTGACTGTTCTGTCAGAAAAAAAATTATCGAGCCAAACCTTTGGATGAGAAAACACCGTACTGTCGTGCCTGGTAAATTTACATGGTGTTCCACACAAGCATGTGGATTATTGGTAGATCAGTATGTGCAGTTGTCGTGATTGATTGTGCCATTTAACTTGAAGGTAACTTCATCAGGTCAAACAATCTTGTTAACAAACTGTGCCTCATCTACTTTTGTCTAAAACCACAAATCTCAATTTGGCGATCGGCATCATCTTCATTCAAGGCATGTGCCAATCTTGAAATATAACATTTTCACCTTGCATGTTTTGAAAATTGATGAACACCGCTTGTCTTGCTGATTCCTCTTTCATGAACATATTGTCTTTAGGTTTTCTTGGTGATTGTGCAAGTTGTTGTAAGACGACAGTTGGCATTTCAGGGATCGTAGGTATTCCAGGTCATTTTTATTCGCATGTCTTTCTTTTAGCATTGGCTTCTGATTTATTTTGATGCATGAAATGGTCACTCGTGTTAGAGGTTCTGTTGCAAATTTGCATCTCTGCTGTCTTTGGACTTCTGATACATTTTCAAATTTCCAGTACTAGCCCAGCACAAATTTATATTTGCTCAAATGTAAGCTGTTGGTTCTTCATTTTGGCATAAACTTTTAATGGGGGGGGGGGGTATCGATTTATGGATTTTAAAAGGTTGTATGCATTGTATCTACTGTGTAACTAAATTATTAGATTAGCATTAAATAAATAAACATGGAATTTATTGACCATCAAAGTATATATACATTTTCTTGAGACATCCTGTATATTCTATTACCAGTAAAAAATTTTTAATATTTAAAGCTGAAGTCTGTTAAGTCAGCAAAATTAAGGGTTTACTGTTTCCTGATACTTGTGTAACTGCCTATTAGTCCCATAGCTAATTTGCTGCCAGACAATTCTTTTTCTTTCCCAAAAGTTGAACAACCATCTGCTAGACATTTCTGGTCTAAAGTCCAAGATTGAGCGAAAAGCAAAAGATTTAGCAACAGTTTTAAAGATAGAAAGCATTGGAGCAAATAACGGATGGATGTTACATTATCTAGAAAGAAAAAGAAACAGAGTAGTGGGAGTAATAGTGCAGATACAGGCAACAGAAAAATCACCAGTCTGTTTTAGATTTGCAGATTGGGATGATATTACTATCAGCATTAGTTGAGGCATATGATGCAAGACAGCAAGCTTATACAGCATCACCCAAAAAAAAAAAAAAAAAACCTTCCCATTTCACTCACCTAGTCACTCCAAAGTCTAGTTCAGCCTTAAATTTATTTAAGTTATCAACTTCCACAATAACAGATGGAAGTCTGTTCCAGCAATCAACTACCCGCTGGCTAAATGCAAACTTCTGCACATCTGTTCTGCCGACCGGGCTAGCCTGGTGGGTAAAGCGCCTGCCTGGCAACCCAAAGGTCGCGGGTTCGAATCCCGCCTCGGGCTTGGATCAAAGTACTGCAAAAAACCTTGGGAGGTGCACTATGGCCACAGAAGCCGATGCGCCAATAACTACCAAAAAAAAAAAAAAAAACATCTGTTCTACAACTGTCTTTCCTCAACCAATGAATCTATGCCCCCTCACGTTCATAATCTGAGCAAGCGGAAGAGTCCCATCAGTTTGAGCTTTCTCAAACCATTCAAGGCCTTATACACCTCAATCAGATCACCTTGCAGGTGCCTAATCTCCAGACATGCAATTTGCAGAACTTAAGCCTTTCTTGGTAACAGCAACCCTTTGTTCCATTCACCAGTCTCATTGCCCTTCTCTCCAGCAACTCTACATCCTTCCTGAAATGTGGCCTCCAGACCTGTATGCAGCACTCAAGGTGTGGCCTGACCATTGCCTTATACAAAGGAATAATCACCTCCTAGTCTCTGCTAGCAAAATTCCTATATATCATTGACAAGACTCCATGACCTGCTCTGGCAGTCTGTCTGCACTGCACAATTACCCCCAGGTCTTTTTCATTCTCCACTTCCCCGAGTGTAGTACTGCATAATTGGTATGTTTCTCTTCGGTTACTGCCCATATGCAGTTCTTTGCATTTGTCAATGTTAAACTTCAGTTGCCACTTCTCAGGCCATCTGCCTAACTTTTCTAGATCTGTTTCAGTAGCATACTGTCTATAACAACCCTTCCAACCTTTGTATAATCTGAAAACTTGGACATTAAGCGTGATATACTTTCATCGATATCATTGATAAATACACAGAACAACAAAGGGCCCCATCACCGAACTCTGGGGGACTCCACTAGTAACATTAATCCACAAAGAATAGTGTCCGTATATTACCACTCTCTGTTGTCCCCACTCACCCATTCCTTTATCCATTGTGGCAACGTGCATTTAATGCCATACTGCTCCAATTTGTACAGCAGCTTTCTATCAACAGTATCAAAAGCCTTCCTGAAATCCAAGTATATGATATCAAAATTATTTTTTGCATCCAGTTCCTTTGTGACCACATCGCAGTATGCAATGAAATTGGTCAGGCAAGAGCTTCCCTTAACAAACCCGTGCTCCGTCTAAACTGTTACTGCTGTCTTCTCTAGATGATCCTGCGATGCTTCTTTAACCAGTGACTCCATTAATTTCTCTGGAACAGAAGTTAAACTAACAGATCTGTAATTATTTTTGTCACCCTTTGATGAACCCCCTTTGTGAATTGGGGATATTGTTCAAGTATTATTTTAAATTCATCCACTTATACCTCTAGCTGAAATTTTTGATATTCATTGATTAGACCAAGTGTCTTGACCTCCTTGGTCATCCTCTGTCTCCATGATTTCCTCCCCCGAAGCTGCATTAAATAGTAGAAGTTTGAAAAAAACATGTTATTTGGAAAATTGCACCAGTACTAGCACCCTTTTAAAATTGCCTGATGAATTATATAGAGCAGTGTTTTTCAACCTTCAGTAGACTATTGAGCCCAACAAAGTATTACCTAATGTAGATGTAGCACCTGAAGAAATATATATATATATTTTTATTTACGTTATATAATCGGCACTTACTGTATTTATATACAATAAGTGCCGGTTATAGTGATCACATTTGTAAATTGACCTTTTAATTCTAATAAATGGCAATTCTAATAAGCAAAAATTGATAAATATTATCCAGAGGCTATAAAGATAAGATATAAAGCACAAATTTACACTTTATTACCAAAGGTTTTTACCAATTAAATGATATGTGAAAATCGGAAGAATATTATCCACAGATTAGCAAAATAAAAATAAATTTATAAATTTATATTGTGAAAATATCATAATGTGAACCCAATAACATTTTTTTTTTTTTTTTTTTTTTTTTTTTATATATTCATTCCCAAGTCCTTGGAAGTTAAATTTCGCTATATTACTAGAGCTATTTATCTCTCTTAAAGGTCATATAATGGAAATTGCACTACCCTTTCATCGTTATCATATGTTCCCGTCATAAGAATAAATTTTGAAAGCCTTTGTGATATTTTTCTAAAGCACATCTCTGGAGGTCATGACAAAAAAAACAATAAAACAATTTGCACTTTCTGGTTTATTGGGCTTTTCTGTTAGCGCAGTCTATTATAAACAGGTAGTAAACTCTATCTTATTGCATTTGCGACAACTGGAATTCTGTTGGTTTTTACATGGCAGTATTATGGTGAAATGTGTTCCCCTTCATTGAAATTTTCAATCATATAAAAAACAAATTTTCAGAAATTTCTCTTCATTCCTATTTACATATTACAATGATGAAGGGACCAATAGAAAGTGCAAGTGCTGGCAGTGCCAGGAAATGAAACAAAATTGATTTAGAAATGAAAATGATTAAGAAGTATGAAGCAGGACAAAGTTTGTCATCTATTGCAAGGGAATTAGGTCTTATTACTTAAACAGTGAATACTATTTTAAAGGACAGTGCACATATAAAACAGCATGTCAAAGGATCAACGCACTTAAGATGAACAGTGATTACAAAACAGTGTTCAGGTGCTGTATCGAAGATGGAAAAGCTATTAATAATATGAATGGAAAATCAGATTCAGAAGCAAGTGCTGCTGAGTCCAATGGCCATTCAAGCAAAAGCAGGAAGTATTTATGAAAATATTAAGGATAAGTATGGCGAACCCCCACCAAGTTCGTGGCAAGCAATGGGTGGTTTAATAGGTTCAAGCATCATACTGATTTCCAAAACATTAAAGTATATGGTGAAATCACCAGTGCTGATTCTGCAGCTGCAGTGAAATTTTGTGATGTGTTGGAAAAAATTATTCATGGAAGCTATTCAACACAGCAAATTTTTAATGTTGACAAGGCTGGCGCTGTATTGGAAAAAAAAATGCCAGATTGAACATACAATGCCAAAAAGGAAAACACAGTGTCAGGTTTCAAGGCTTCAAAAGATAGAGCCACGCTCTTGCTTGGGGCTAATGCAGCAGGAGATTACAGATTAATACCACTGCTTGTGAACCATTCTGGAAATCCTCATGCATTTAAGGGCATCAATAAAGCCACCCTACCCATGCATTTCCAATAGAACCAGAGAGCATAGATAACAATGTCTCTCTTTGAGGATTGGTTTAAATGCTGCTTCATTCCTGAGGTTGAAAAATATTGTAAAGACAACGATGTTCCTTTCAAGGTTTTGCTTCTATTAGATAATGCTTCTGAACATCCTTCACATCTAGATGATTTCAATTTGAACGTGAGAGTCACATTTCTACTGCCAAACACAACCACTCATCCAACCTATGGATCAGGGTGTTATTTTGAATTTATAAGGCATACTATTTGCACACAACATTTGCTCAGGCATTGTCTGCAGTAGACGGTGAGAAAAATTTTACATTAAGAGACTTTTGGAAATCTTACAATATTTATACATCTTAAACATTAATAAGACCTGGGCAGAAATTATTAAAAGTTGTTTGTTTAAATGGCACATGGAAGAAAATATGCCCGCAGCACATAAAAGGCTTCAAAGGGTTTGAAAAATACTAATCATATGAAGAGGTTACAGATAAGATTGTAAAGGTTGCAGAGCTACTTCAGTTGGAGTTGTTGCCAAAGACGTGGAGGAGTTAATAAATGAAGAAGAGGAGGAATTATCTAACGAAGAACTTATTGACTTGCAAGCAGCGATAGTGAAAGGAGAAAATGCTGACGAAGCTGAAGATGAATGAAATGAGGAACCGAGACGCTTCATTACCAAAGAGATGGCAATGGCAAGGCTTGAGAAGATGGATCCTGACAGCGAACAATTCTTAATAGTTAACAGTGGGGTGAATGATATGCTTGCTTGCTACAAAGAAATCTACGATGAAAAGAAAAAAGCCACTGTCCAGTCATCCATTAATATGTTCTTTTGTAAGGTTGAGCGGCCGACCCCTTATAAATCTCCACAGCCCTCAACCTCCGCAGTGGCATACTTATCAGCTGAAGACGTCGATTCTGGCAATGATGCTTGAGGGATAAAGCTTACTGATGTTATGCCTGTCTCCTCTCTTTCTTTGTAATTCTATAATTTTGAAATTTTTTAAATTGCACGCTTTTGTAATTTTTCCTGCGCATGAGATAAATTGAATAAACACAAATAATTCTATTCACATGTTCGTTGAGCATTTCTTTTTTGATTCAATCAATTCAGCGAGTGCTGCACAAACATGGGGGAAATTCCAACTTACATAGAATTCCGTGGAACTCAACCCTTACGTTAATCGGGGAGTGACTGTATATTTATAGATTTTTCAATATTGTATTAACAGTCTATATTCATGATAACTTGCACCAGTTTCTTCAAAAGTTCTCCTCAGGGCAGCTATAGCTTCACGAGTTTGCTGTTTTGTAACTGGAATTCGTTCGCATTCATCCTCATTTTCCTCCTCCTCCTTGATGAAATTATCAGTAGCAGACTGGGCAATTTCTTCATCTGTTAAAGCTGTAGTAATTTGTAGATCATCTTTTATGTCCACTCAATCATTAAACTCCCGTTCACCCATGTCTTCAGGCTTTTCGACATGATCAGTATCGTGACTTAGTTGACCATCATGAATAATTAATCCACATTTTTTGAAACAGTTGCTAATGCAGGTTTCGGAAACTTCATTCCAGGCACTCATTTTCGTATGAAGTGCATCTAGAACAGTTATCTGCTTTGCAATATCGGATGATGTTCCCAAACTTTCATCTGTAGACCGGATGATTCTTCACCTCATATCTGAAACGTCTTAAAAGTTTTTATTATTCCCTGGTCGAGAGGTTCAATCAGTGACATGGTATTTGAAGGTAGAAAAACTAATTCAATGTTTTTGAAAGTCAGCTTTGGATGAGCTGGGAAGTCCAAAACCAATTCAATTTTTTTGTTTTTCTTATTCAATTGCAAATCCCATTTGTGAAGATAATCTTAAAATAAAGAAGCTGTCATACAAGCATTGGCATTATTGGCATATTCATCAGGCAGCTGTTTTACTCCTTTAAAACATCTAAGTGATTTACCTTGCCTATAACTAATGGCTTCATTTTGACTGTTCCCGTCATGTTGCATGATTGCAAGAACTGTAATCCTGTCCTTTGATCGCTTCTGTCACCACAGAAGCGATCAAAGCCGGGGGAGATGTACTGCTTCGCCGACTACACTCACTCCTCAAAACCATCTGGTGCACTGAACAAATTCCGCTAACATGGAGGAAAGCCATTATCGTACTGATCCACAAGAAAGGTGATAACCGGGACTGCAAGAACTACCGTGGCATCAGTCTCCTTTCCATCATCGGAAAGGTCTTTATGAAGATCATCCAGTCAAGACTGCAAAAACATCGCGAGCAAACCAGTCGAGAAGAACAGGCAGGATTTAGACCCGGGCGAGGATACTGTGATCAAATCTTTGCCATTCGTCAGCTGATGGAGGAGAGGATCCGGTGTGGACAGCGAACCGTCATTGTTTTCATTGACTTTAAGTCTGCTTTCGACTGTGTCCACCGGCCTGCCTTATGGAAACTACTAGAGGTTGAACATGTACCTCGAAAAGTCATCACACTCCTCCAAACTGCATACAACGGTTTAACCAGCCAGGTGCACATCCAGAACGATTTATCTGAGGAATTTGCCATCCAAACTGGAGTCCGCCAAGGGGATGTAGCCTCCCCGTTGCTTTTCAACATCGTGGTCGACGCCATTATGAGGCAAGCATTCAGAAACAGACAGGGCATACAATATGACAAGGATCACTATGTGACTGACCTGATGTTTGCTGATGATAGTGCTATCCTTGCCGGTAACGACACTGAAGCCACGGACATCCTCTACGACATTGCCCGCATTGCCCGGCCATACGGTTTGAAGATCAATGCTGATAAGACAAAGGCCCTGACAACAGATGGGTCGCAAGCCACCATCTATCTCGAAGGCGTCCAGATCGAGCAAGTGCAGGACTTTAAATACCTTGGGTCGCTGGTCCAGGAGAAGAAAGTTGCATCCACCATGGAAATCCACAGCAGAATTGGACAGGCGGCCACTGCGTTCGCCTCGCTCAAATGGTGTCTGTGGAAGAGGACCAACATTTCCACAAAGACTAAAATCCGACTCTTCCGGACTTTGATCCTGCCCATTCTTCTTTACGGATCGGAAACATGGATTTGTCTCAAGTTAGATTTGAACAAACTTGAGGTATTCCAAATGCGATGCCTGCGGCAGATCTTGGGCATCTCTCTTCGCGACCGCATCACTAATGATACCATCCGTGCCAGATGCCAACAGCAACCAACCATTGCCGACCAAATCCAGAAGCGAAGGCTTAGATGGTTTGGCCACGTATGTAGAATGGGCACGAATAGAATACCATCCACACTCCTTTGGAGACAACGACCCACCCAATGGAGCATCCAACGGACCGCGCCTAGGAAAACGTGGGCCAAGCAAGTGGAAAATGACTTGAAGAGCCGACGTCTCGACCTTAACCAGGCTAGGATTGACGCCATGGATCGTAAGGTATGGAAGAACATCACAGAGCAAGTCCGAAACCCTGCGGCACCTACAGCAGCATACTGGTTGCGTGGCCAACCGCCTCCCCCAGCTGCCAGCTAAGGACCGAAGAAGAAGAAGAATCCTGTCCTTAATCTTTTTTGAGGAATTTTATCAAAATCGTGCAATGGTCTGGGGTAGCCCTGTAGTACAACCCTGTTTCATCCATATTAAAAATGTCTTCAGGATTATAAGTGCATAACACAGTTTGCCAAGAGGATTTCAACCAGATATCAGCTTCAGAACCATCGGAATCTTGTTTTTCTCTGTGAAGTTATTTGTAAACAATATCATGCTTCTCCTTACATCTTGTCAGCCATCCGTCAGTCGGCTTCATGTAGTTTTTCAATAAAATCATTAGATTTTTGATGAAGAATGGTGCATTAAATGAGATAGCCTGTTTGAACCAAACAAACAGAGCCTCATCCACCGTTTGGCATTTCCCTTCATGCTTCTGTTTTCTGGTTTCACTAGTATGACGTAATTTTAATAAAGATGGAATCTATCCAGTTATATTAAAGGAGGCAGCAAAGGAAGTAAGCAAACCCTTAGCCATAATTATGAGAGCTTCCTTGGACTCAGGGGAGGTACCCATGGACTGGAGATGTGCAAATGTGACCCCAATTCACAAAGCAGGATCAAAGGCTGACACAAGTAATTATAGACCTGTGAGTTTAACTTCTGTTCCCGGAAAATTAATGGAGGCACTGGTTAAAGAAGCACTGCAGGATCATCTAGACAAGACTTCAGTTATAGCTCAGGCACAGCATGGTTTTGTTAAGGGGAAGTCTTGCCTGACCAATTTGATTGGATACTATGATGCAGTCACAAAAGAACTGGATGCAGGGAATAACTTTGATATTATATACTTGGATCTTAGAAAGGCTTTTGATACTGTTGCACATGGAAGACTGCTGCACAAATTGGAGCAGTGTGGCATTGGAGGCAAATTGCTGCTATGGATAAAGGGGTGGTTGAGGGGGAGAAGACAGAGAGTGGTAATCAATGGACACTGCTCATCGTGGACTAATGTTATTAGTGGAGTCCCTCAGGGTTCAGTATTGGGTCCTTTATTGTTTTCTGTATTTATAAATGATATCGATGATGGTATATCAAGCTTAATGTCCAAGTTTGCAGACGATACGAAGGTTGGCAGGGTTGTCAAGGACACTACTGACACTATGCTGCTGCAACAGGATCTGGAAAGGTTGAGCAGATGGACTGAGAGGTGGCAAATGAAGTTTAACATTGACAAATGTAAAGTACTACATATGGGAAACAGCAACCCCAGAGCAACGTATCAACTCTGTGGTACTACACTGACAGTGGTAGAGAATGAAAGGGACCTGGGGGTGGTTGTGGAGCCAGATATGAAGTTCTCTGGGCAGTGCAGATGGGCTGCAAGAGTAGCTCATGGTGTATTGTCAATGATATATAGGAATTTTTCTAGCAGGGATAAGGAGGTGATTATTCCCTTGTATAAGGCAATGGTCAGGCCACACCTAGAGTACTGTATACAGGCCTGGAGACCTCATTTCAAGAAGGATGTAGAGCTGCTGGAACGAGTACAGAGAAGGGTAACAAGATTAGTGAATGGAACAAAGGGGTGCTCTTACGAAGAAAGGCTTAAGTTTTGCGAATTACAGTGTCTGGAGACTAGGCACCAGCGAGGTGATCTGATAGATGTGTACAAAGCCTTGAATGGTTTGAGCATGCTCAATGCTGATGGGATTCTTCCTCTTGCTCAGAATAATCACCTGAGAGGGCATAAATTCAAATTGGGGAAAGACAGATGTAGGATAGATGTGCGGAAATTTGCTTTTAGCCAGCGGGTGGTTGGTAGGTGGAACAGACTTCCATCCCTCGTTGTGGAAGTTGATAGCCTAAATAAGTTTAAGGCTTGGCTGGACAGGTATTTCGAACGAACAGAGGGGTGAAGTGGAAGTGGTTATTTTTTATTTATTTATTTTACTTTAATTTTTTTGGCTGATGCTGCATAAGCTTGTTTTCTTGCATCAAATGCCTCTACTAATGCTAATGCTAAAGATGACTGAGGCGCTACTAATTTTACTGCCGTTTCCCTTTGAGATGTTATTGCCTAAGTTAAGTTTAATTTATTGTATGTTTCTGTAATTCTTAACTTATCTTTTACACTCAAATTCACTCCCTTTCTGTTCACGAACTTTTTTTTTTTTTTTGGTAGTAAAATTTAAAACACAGTAAAAAAGATGAGCATCAATCAATAACAAAGCACATGGCACACACAAATTGGAACTAACATGACACACGCAAGTGAGATGAAGTTTAGATATATATAAATGAAGAGCAGATTTCAGCGAAGGGAAAACACATTTCGCTATAGTGAAAACAGAATTCCAGCTATCGGTATTATCGCAAATGCAATAAGATCGAGTTTACTACCTGTTTATTGCACTAACAGAATTGCATTAACAGAAAAGCCCAGTAAATGGGAAACTGCAAATTTTATGGTCGTGACCTCCAGAAATGTGCTTTAGAAAAATATCACAGAGGCATTCAAAATTGATTCTTCTAACTGAAAATGTGATTCTAGTAAACAGTGAAAGTGTAGGGCATTTTATTGATTTGAATCTTCAAAATTTGATTCTATAAAGTGGCTGATTCTAATAACCAGTGATCACTATAACCAGCCCATACTGTATTATATTAACATAAAAATGATCCAGAAAATGAACTAAATTAGATCTCGCTCATATTTACACAGACAGTGCTTATAAATAAATCATGTAAAAATTTATTCTGCAGAACAGAATCCCAAGTGATGAGTATTCACAGCGTATCAGTTGAAAAACGCTAATATAGAGCACTGAATTATGGTTCAGGAGAATATTTTGAGCATCTCTGCTAGTTTAACATGAAAGTTTTAAGCATTATTTTTATTTCTTTATTTTGTTCATGTCAACTCCAGATGATTCTTTACACTGAGTAGTTTAAATCCTTTTAGTAATGAAACGAGTGTTCTCTTAGGATATTTACCTTTCTCTTAAAAGAATATCACCCTTTAAACGTGCATTTGTAATTTATAAGTTAATTATTAATAAGTAAATATAAATTCATAAGGCATAATACATTACAAATTTAAATTTACTTGAAATTTAAGAATATCCTTCAGTGAAATCACCATTCTTTGTTCGTAATAGTAAATTGTAATGAATGGCATCGATTTAATTTAAATTTGTAATGTATTATGCCTTGTGCATTTATTTTAACTTAGTAATTATTACTATGTACACCCTTTGCCATCTCTTATTGTGGAGTTATACTTCATTTCTGGGTTGGCATGATTGCAGAACCAGGGTACCTGTCCATCCACCGACAATAGGCCAACAAGTCTTGAAATGGTGCCGTTTGGGTGGTGGTATCCGCTGAGAATAAGTAACAATGGTCTTCTCCATTGGTGAAGCGTTACTTATTCGAGGTAGTGCAATACATGGTAACTCGTTGTGAAGGTAGTCACAATATGAGATACAATTATATTGATGCCACTCATTACAATTTACTGTTACAAACAAAGAATGGTGTATTTCACTGAATGTTCAATAGTTAATTATTAATGAATATTAAAGTCTGTACTGACCAATTCTTGAATCCCATTTTTTGGGTCTTTATAGGATGATGGAGAATTTATTGGGAAGCTTTCGAAATTAGTGAATGGGATGGGTACGGCTCTGTTGAACAGTTGGACAAAGTAAGTATCTTTTTGAGTGTTTAAATAAAACTTTTATATACACTTTCATATTTTTTCCCTCAATATTATAATTACCCTTCAGCTCTTGAATGAATCAAATTACTATTCTATGAAGGATTTTTTTGTTATCCTAAAAATTTTACTATATAGGAAGTTCCAAAGTTTTCCTTCAACCCTTACAGTTATATAGCCTTTGTCATTTAGAAAAGATGGTACAGGTAACTGTATAGGAACATAACTACTAAATATAAAATTGACATATCCAAGAAGAGAAGAGATAAATGGGACTTAGAATAAAGAAGGCTCTTTTTAATTTCAGTAGAAAAGAATATCATAAATTTAATGTGTAAGAAAGTTAATTTCCATTGTAAAGGAGATTGGCCTGCTTCATGTTGGTTAGTTATTTACAGAATTCACAGTTTTGATATTACAGAATCTTGAATTTGAGATTTTCTGATCTTTTCTCAAATATCATTGGTAAAGTAAAAGGATTTTGCTTTGTGATGACTGGAAGACTTGTGCTATGGTGCGGTCAAGAATAGACTGAAATAAAATTATTTCTACAGTGTTGTTACAATTTAAAGCTATTGCAGTCAAATGTAGAAACTATACATTAGACTGCAATAGCTGTTCTGCAAATAAAAACTACCAGCTATAAAATCAGTTATCAGTAATCAAATCTAAGCTGCATTTATGTGAATTGCAATAAATAGATGAAGCAGGCATCAATGTACAGAAATCAAACTTTTATTTATAAATTAATCAGGCTCAGTAAAATCGGTTATTAAAAAATACAGTCAAGATATAAACGAAAACTGAGTACCAAGCAGTTTTTGTGATTAATTGGTCCTCTGCAACTTGTATTAGGTCCCTTGTATGATAAGCACTTCTGTGTTTTTAACACCCAGTTATTTCATTTAAGTAGAAGCAATATTTTGCTTTATCTTATTATTTATTTTTTTTTTTTTTCTGCTTGTGCTGCAAAAGCCTAGGGGGTTCTTATTAATACTAATACAATGAATAAAAGTCCAGAAAATAAAAATAAAAAAAAAACTTTATTTATTATTATTTTTTTTAATTAATTTTTTTTAAATAAGCATTAATTTTAATCACAACTTTAGTCACCAAGTGGCATCTTCTAAATCATAGGAAAAAGATATTTCTGACCAGGTTACCCAACTTTTCTTTTTTACTCACTGTATATGCAGTCAGTGAATACACTTATCCTTTGCAGCTCAGATATATTTGATGAATGCTGCCAGTCCTCCTAAAATGGTGTAAAGATGTTAGTGTCGTTATGGAATTTAACATAAAAATACAACTGCTTTGATGTAAGTACATTGATCTGTGCATTAGAAAAAATAACAGCTAAAGTTTTATTGTGGGGCCTCAATTTACATAGCTATAAGTTCAATAAGACCCCCGTATCTGTGAGGAATACGTTCCAAGACTTACCGTGGATGGCTAAAACCGCGGATATAAGCGAACACCTGCTGATCCCATATATAACGTGATTTTCTTGTATATACATACGTATAATAAAGTTTAATTAATAAATTAAACACACAGTAAGACATTACCAACATTACATACGGTAATAATAAAGTACAGCAGACTCAAGATTCACCGGGATTGAATTAACCGGGACACTTCAAGACTCCAAATTAAAAAATATATATATATATATATATCAACCAGAAATCATAAAATTCAAGTAATAATTAGAATAGGTATAAACATTTATTTTGCAAGTCATAAATAAGTGACAAGAACCGGCGTTATAAGTCACCATTGGGAGAATAGTGTACCTATTCTCCCAATAGTGCAACCCCCACTATCTACCGCTCAAAAAAAAAAAAAAAGAGATTAAATGTTTAGTTTGATTTAGTGCATTGTGTCAATTGTTGTGTTCAGTCACGCTGCAACAGGATAAATTTTGTTTTGTTATTTATGTCAGGAATGTCAGAATTTTTTTTTTTTTTTTTTATTATAGTAACTGTGTATATATATATATATATATATATATACACAGTAAACCCCCCCGCTATTCGCGGGGGTTACATTCCTGAGAAATGTCGCGAATACTGAGTTATGGCTCCCATAGTAATAAAGGGGTTCTGTTCCAAAGTATATAAGAAAAACTAGTCTAAAATTTTGTCTATGTATGTATTATATGTACCTTCATAATATGGCTATTTACATAGACAGTACATAGTGAAATGCAAGCATATGACATCGAAATGAAAATAAGAAACAATTTAATATTAAATGTAATATTTATTAGAAATTTCAAACAAATCTTTCAAACCAGCGCCTTCGCTAGCAAAATAACTTATCCCGCCAGTGCTATCACCAGTTTCGCTAAAGTGTTGATAAAGGAGTTTTGCTTTTTCACGAATGATGAGTGAATTTAACGGAATTTTATTTTGAGTTCGGTCTTCTATCCACAGATTTAAAGCTTTTTCCATTTTTTCTAATTTAACATCACGAGTTATAGAGCAAATTTTTTAAGCAATTAGCGCGTTTTCACAGACACCATGGCGGATTTTTTCTTCCGATTTTTTGATCGATCGTACCGTTGACCCACTGAGGAGACACTTTCACCATTAGAAATTTTGTCTAATAACTCAATTTTGTTCGCTAATGTTATCACCTTCTTTGATATTTTCACATGTCCCTTGTTGTTCGTAGCCATGTTTTAGTACGGGTTAGAAAGAACTCGTCCACAATAAAGTCACTTTCTTCCGTTAACACACTCAAAAAAGTCTGTTTTAAACTGCAAAACGGTAGATTTGTCACTTTTGTAGCATATCAATTTATAAATTGATAAATTTATTCAATTTATAAGCGTATAAATTAAAAGCAAACTACGAAACCTTCCACGACAAACGCATAACACATACTGAACAAGGATTAGCGAGAAACATCCACGCTCGCGATTTTGTCATCCCTCTCCCCCCACCCACTGAGCGCTGTTTTGACAGGGAAAGATAATTTTAGCCACATCCATGTTTTTTTATGGTGGAAAATATTCATGGCCTTTTAAAATTCACATTTTTTTTTAGGTTTCATTTTATATTAAATCAGCGATCGCGAATACGCGAAACCGCGAATACAGATACCGCAAATAGCGGGGTTTACTGTATATATATATATATATATATATATATATATTTTTTTTTTTTTTTTTTGTTTTTTTTTGTTTAGAAATCGCAAAAATGATGGGCAAATGCAAGAGTTGTGCTTTCAAATTAAACAAAAACTTGAAATTATTCAAAAGTTTGAAAACAGTGTATCCGTTAAATCTATAGAGAACCATTATAATGTTGGTGACCAAACCATATACACAACATTGTAAAAAATAAAGAGAAGCTATTCGGTTTAAAATCGACATCGTAAAAAATAAAGGGAAGAATCGTATTGGACTTGAGTAGTATGTGTTAAGTTTTTTTGTTTTATTTTTTTTTCCGTGGTTAACCGTGGGTAACTGAATCAGCAGATACCAAATCAGCGGATACAGGGGCATAACTGTATTTCCAAAAGTCTTGTCAATATAACAATAACAGTTCTAATGCAAGTAATGAATTTATAAACAATAGAGGAAACATGATCCCACGACACATTTATCATCCCTGTTTCCCTTTTTTTGACCCAGAAATGTGCTTTAGTAAAATGTGAGATGTTAAATGTGTGTCTGTGCCTTTACAGTGTTGTTTATTCAGTTGCTACATGTGCGCAGCTTTGTTTGTGTATGAAGCATGCCTCCTCATTTTGTAATTGTGCTTTATTCCCTACAAATTACTTAAAAGATGTGAAAAGGAAGTGTCCTGGTGAAGACACTACAGATTGAGAGAGAAAAAGAAAAACAATATCGATAAACAGAGGCAGACCGGGTCAAAAATTCTTACCCGGGAAAATTTGTAGTGGCCTCATACAATGGTTTATGGCCAAAATCACACTGGCCTCCAGCCCACCAGGGTTTCCCAGGTAAGGTTTATGGCCAGTTTGCCTCTGTCGATAGAGAAAAAATATGAAATTGTGAAACGCTTTGAGCGAAATGAAAGACCATGTGATATTGCACGTGCTACAAGCCTAAATGAGGCAACGCCGAGAATTAGAAATAATGCAGAGAAAATAAAAACAACTTTCATAGCAGGAACAACTCAAAGCGTAATTAAAATCCATTAGATCAAGACACAAAGAATTGGAAGAGATGGAACAGCTGTCATCTGTTTGAATAGAAGATCAAACAAAGAACAAGTTTGCTTATGATAGAAGCAAAAGCATTATCTATATTTTATTACATAAATAATCGTAATAAAATACGTATTTTATTATGATTATTTATTGTGTTTGGTAATGTTTTGGTTACAAATGTGTGTTCAACCTTGGGTGGTCGGTACCTAACCCTATTTTTCCCATAGGGCCTGTTGTTTATATTGTGCAATTTTCCATTGCACAAGGGCTTCTAGGAAAACAACTATCGTGCTATATGAAGACTGACTGTATAGCAAATTAAGCTGATTGCCTTCACTAGCTTTAAAACAGTTTAATGAATAATAAATTCTATATTAACCTGTTTTCTTAAATGTTTATGAAATCAAGTCAAGACTAATTTGGCTTGCAAAAAAGAAAAAAAAAAAAACAGAATCTTCACTCAACTTAAAATTAAGTGGTGAATCTATTTTAAATTTAGTTCCTTGTTTGTTTAGTACTCTGTACCTGGTTAAAATTTGTCAAATCTGTAGGAAAACTAGAAAAAATAAATGAAGAAGAGAAAAAGTTAGTTTTATGAGTTGGAAGTTGAACATTGAAGAATAGATGTTGGCTATTTGGACTAGTTTTGTGGAATTACAAATGCAAATTCAAAGTAATGGTACACCTGTGGAAATATCTATAGAAAAGGCATGCAGCAGAAACAATATCTGTGGATCATGAACTGACTGCCTCTTTTGGATAGAATCTAGGAGCTTAAGAGAGATTCATTTGGGGCACCCAAGATGTGGGAACTGTATTTTGTGGTAGGGTGGATTTGAGATTTGGAGAACTGTTTAGAAGAAAAGTAACCCTGAGAGTAAGAAAAGATAACCTAGTTTTTTTTTTTAGGTGCTTCTGTAGCCAGGTGGGAAGGAGCAGCAGTGCATAGCACATGCTTCTTGATTAGACCGGGGTTCGAGCCCGTCACCACCAAATACGGAGGATGCGGAAAGGTCAGGGAATGACCACCGCATATCCTGGAGTAATATGGCCTTAGTTGCTAATGCTCTTAAAAACCAAATAACAAACAACCTAGTTTTTTCAATGCAGAGGAGGCAATATTTGTGATGTGCTTATGCCAAAATGGCTAAAGTCAGGGTTATTAAAAAAAAATGATTTTGTTTAGAAATTTGAGTGTTATTGAAAATAAGCATGGGAGTAGTAGACTTTTCAATTTTTTTGCAAGAAGTAAGGACTGTTTAGAAGAATCGAAAATATCCACGTTTTCCTCATCTCAGTAGAGAATTACTTGGAGATTGGCATTTAAGGAATTGGGGTAGATATTTGAAGTTTTCCAGGCGGTACTAATACATCTTACTAATTTTCGTAAACTCCGAATTGAACCTCCTAGTTCATATAAAACATCTAAGTACACCATCCTGAAAATCCTAAATATCCTCAGCAATATTTGTTGTCATGAGCACCTGTTCATCAAGTATTGTGATATAATTAGATTATGGTGGACATTTGCTAGATAAAAGGTCCTAAAATGGCTCATCTAGCTTCATTGGAACAGATATGAATTTCGTTGGGAACCTGTCACACATCACCAATTCAGAATCCGTAACTGAAGCTTTTGAGCTCTCACTCACTTTTTTCCTAGATTGTACAATATTATGTTTAAATTTAGGAACCCTTCTAAAGCATACATGTCATCTGTGCAGCTGCCAGCTCTCTCGATTTACAATAGAGGATCAGTCTCTTTTTTTTTTTTTTTTACTCGATTTGGCCCCCTTTCTATTTCACCATTGTTGCATAGTTGGCTAAAAAGTTTCTCCATTTTTCTTTTTCAAAGTTAAAACTACATTAAAATTGGAATTTTTTAAAAATTTTGCAAATTTCTGCTTATTTTCTGTAATGAATTGGATGTCAGGTGTGCTAGTCTACATTTCAAAATAAAAACATGGTATAATGTTGTTTTTTGTTATGTTGTTATGTGCAGTCACCTTCAATTTGTGCAGGGGTTCCATTCCTGTTTACAAAAAAAAAAAAAAAATTGAAAAAAAATTACCTTTATTCACAAATTTTTTTTTTTTTTAACATTTTACTATTTTTTTCATTCGTAAAAAAATTATGCTTGGTGATCTTGATGCTGTTTTGCTATGAAAAACTTGCAACAGTAACTGGTGCTTTTTGGAAAAAATTAGTTAAAATTGTTTGCTTAGCAGCATGCTGTTTTTATCTGTATAATCCTTCATAAGGAGTAATAATAAACTACAAAATTTTAAACTCCTCTCCAAATTAGGATCCATATCCAGAGATTCTTGGCTCAGTTTGATTAAAAACTTGGCTAGTCCTTTTCAATTTTTTGTGTGTTGCTACCTCTGCATCCTCTATTTTTTATTTGTTTCATCATTTTGTTATCTTCACATTGTGATAAAATATTGTCCACTGATAACTGTTCTCTATGAGCTTCAAGAACTTCTATAATATCTGTCAGTTCCAGGTCTTCAAATTCCTCTCTACTAATCATTTTTCCAGTTCTCACAATCTAAACTACCTCTCACATTTCAACCATGACTTCTATGATGCAGCTTTCTGGCTACAACTTTTTCCAGGCTGCTTTCATTGTTGATTTCTTAAGTTCATCCCAGGAAAACTTAATATTTTTTACAGCATCAAGAATGCTATAATTCCACCAATAATCATGAATTGAAGGACGGTTTGTTCCATCAGCAGCTTCCACCAATTATGAAAAAAGATCTTCATAAGCAATAGAGTTTAAAGGTGGCTGTTAATGCCTTTATTCATTGGCTGAATTAACAAAATTGTATTCTCTGGAAAAAAGGTAACCCTCACATTTGGGTGCAGATCAGATAAATGTGTAGGATGACTGGGCACATTGTCAAGAATATGCAAGATTTTTGAATGTTATGCTTCTCTTCAGATAATATTTTTCTGCTTCTATGCAAAGGTAATTTAAAAACCAATCTTTGAAGATTTTAGTTGTCATCCAGGCTTTATTGCTTGATTTCCAGTGAACTGGTAAGGTGCTTTTTGATATTCCTTTAAGCACAAGAATTTTCTGATATATAAATTAGAAGCAGTTTGCACTTAGTCACTTCTACATTGCCACTTAAAAAAAAGTATTCACCTGTCTTTTTAAAGTTTGAAACCTTGTTCAAAAGTTTCAAAAGAAGAGGTTCTTCTCTCTTCTTTTGAAATGAATGTTTGGCTTGACATGCGCTTCCAAAATAAGTGAGTCTCATCATCATTAAACCCTTGACTTTCTAGATAGCCCTCATTCGCAATAATATCCTATAAAGTTTTCAGATATAAGGAAGCAGCTTCCATATCAGCACAGGCTGCTTCACCCATTAATTTTAGATTACGAAGGTTTTTGCATTAGCAGTGGCAAATGATGCAAGAAAGAAAGCTTATACAGTGTCAGCCAAAAAAAAAAAAAAAAAAAAAAAAAAACACCTCCCATTTCACCTATTCATTCCCTCCAGTAGTTTGATTAGTCCTGCTGTGAATTTATTTAAACTATCAGCTTCCCCAACAACAACAACAACAGATTGAAGTTTGTTCCAACACTCAACCACCCGTTCGCCAAAGTTCCACACATCTATTCTGCAACCATCCTTCCTCAATTTGAATTTGTGTCCCCTCATGTGCATGGTTTGATCAAGAGGAAGAATCCCATCAGCATTGAGCTTGCTCAATCCATTCAAAGCCTTAAGCACCTCAATCAGATTACCTCGCAGGTGCCTAGTCTCGAGACACTGCAATTTGCAGAACCGAAGCCTTTCTTGGTAAGAGCACCCCTTTGTTCCACTTACCAATCTCGTTGCCCTTCTCTATACTCATTTCAGCAGCTCCACATCCTTCCTAAAAATGAGGCCTTCAGATTTTTACACATTAAAATTCATCATATACTAGATTCATTTGTGCTGTGTTTCTTGGCTAATGCCACAATTTTTATGCCATTTTATAACTCCTTACCAACCTGAAAGACATCTGCATTGGATGGTCCGGCTTCTTCATGCAGGCAATTAAAAATTTGCAGAGCTTTTGTGCAAATAACATCAGAACTAAGGTATTATATTTCGATTGATTCTCTGTCTAGAATGCAAATAAATTTTCAGTTTTCTCTATTTTTCTCACTTTGTAGTGCATTTTGCAACCAATGACGTGGAGCACATAACTGAATTATTAATATTCTAAGCATTTTTTTCTAATTTATCGCATGTTAGATTTGTTTACACTGTTTTTCTTGGCCAATGCCACAATCTTTATGCCATTTTCTAACCCCTTAATGATTTTTAATTTTTCATCTAAATTCAAAATTTTTTTTTGTGTAGCTTTCTTCATTTTAAAGCCCTGTAAAATAAACATATTGTACGTATATAGTTAAACACACATAAAAAATAGGAAAAAACATTTTATGTTATTTGAAAAGAAAACTTTTTTTTGTTCAAAAAATCATGCAGCAGTGAAACTTACTGCACATTCAAATATTTTAGTAGTAAATACCATACTGCTCACTAGAAAATCTGTGCAAATCGAGGGATGACTGTACTTGTGTAATGCAAAGCTAATTAACAATGATTAAGTAAGATGCCAAAGTCAGACATAAACATGGATTTTCCATGTACTTCAAAATCGGACGCCTCCGTTGCCAGGTGCGCAGGAGCAGCAGTGCGTAGCACATGTTTCTTGATTAGACCGGTGTTTGAGCACATGACCACCAAATATGGAGGATGCGGAAAGGCAGTAAATTACCACCGCATATCCCCAGAGCAATATGGCCTTAGTTGCTAATTCTCCTAAAAACCGAATAAAAACAACAACTGCAAAATCGGAAAATGGTAATATGTTTGCTTTCTGTAATGTATGTGATTTTTAAATTTCAAATGGCAGGAAATGTGAATACACATTTTAAAACAAATAAGCTTAAGAACTTAGGAAGAAATGCAGAAATAGATGTAGCATTTCATAGTGACAGTGTCATACTTGCCTAATGTTTATTTGCATCTTTTTTATCATAGAACATAATTTTTATTTATTTTTTTGAGTTGTGCTGAACATGTAGGCACATTTTTAAAAAAACGTTTCCAGAGAATGAAATAGCAGAAAAAATTGTTGTGGAAGAACAAAAGCAAAAGGCGATTATTGAATTTTCACAGATAGAGAAGGGAAAAGTAGTGATTTCTCTGAAAAATTTGATTGCTAGAAATAATGCTAATCAAAATGATTCCAAACTATATCCCATTGGGTGGCCATTCTTAATAAAAAACATAATGTACTTGTCACCTTAATAATTTGTGGTGCCTCCGTAGCCAGGTGGGAAGGAGCAGCAGTGCTTAGCACAAGCTTCTTGTTTAGACCGGGGTTCGAGCCTGTCACCACCAAATACGGAGGATGCGGAAAGGTCAGGGAATGACCACCGCATATCGCGGAGCAATATGGCCTTAGTTGCTAATGCTCCTAAAAACCAAATAACAATAACCTTAATAATTTGTGTACCGAAAAGAGAGCTACATATTTCCTGTAAAAATGGATAAATATTTGTTAGATATTTACTACTAATAATAATAAGAATATTAAACATTCCAAATAGCAAATGGTTAATGCACGGCACTCACCTTATACAATCTGCAATAGTTATTAGAGTGAAATGATGGCTAGATTTTGGGTTGAATAATTTAAATTAGTAAATTAAAAATCAAGATAAAAAAAAAATTAATTAATTTGACGGAATTTAAAATAAGCGCAAGGAGGCAGAAGTGCACAACTCCGTCCCTGATTGTCACGAAGGAAAGTTAATTAAAAAACTCTGAGTAATATAAAACTGATAAGGCCAGTAGTCATAACGATGGACTTTCGTTTAGTTAAAAACGTCTTCAGTTGGCAAAGTTGAGTAGAGAGTGAGCATGTGCTGTATTTAAAAGAAATATCTATACTCCCATGATGCTCTTTGAAACACGTGGGAATCTCAAATGTGAGAGATTCCAGACTGGGTAAAGATTGAAGGGGAGTTTTGCATTTATGATGTTAAGTTTAGAGTGGTGACGGAACCATTCAATAATGAGAGCCTCATATTGGAGAATTTCGTAGCTGGTTTTTAGTTTAACTATAGTAGTGGCGGAATCGACTAGGGGAGTGTGGTTGTGGGTGTGTGCATGTATTGTGAGCTCTGTGCTAGATTGTCCTGTTCTAAAACTATTATACTGATAGTATGCACGTGTATTAGAGGTTTTTGTGGAACCGAACTTTGTTGTAGTGCTTCCAATATAGCAAGCATTACAGTTTTGTTGGCATCTGATCAGATATATTATGTTGTTCATATCGCTTGTCGGGTACTTGTGTGTATCTCTTATATGTATTGAATAAAGATCCGAGTTTGTTGTATGCTGAAAATATGAGGGTGATATCTGTACCTGTAAATACCCAACGGAACTGTCTAGCGAGTTCACTGTGATAGGGAAGGATGATTCGTGTATTTGCTTTAGTAATATGTTTGGTTGAGTTGTTAATATTAGTTTTTGCAATGAAAATAGTGTTGAATTAGTTGGGGTGGATAGCTATAAACATTTTTGTGAGATATTGGAGTTGGTTGGATAAGTCATCTTGTGAGGAGGTATATTTTATGCATTATGAATTTGATTATATAGGACGGCTTTTTTTGTGCTAAGTGGGTGGTGTTATGCGAAGTGTAAATATTTCCCTATCTGTGTGTTTTCTCTAAAAATCTTGGTGCCCAGTTTGGTGCCTGTTTTGTAAATGGTAAGACTGAGGAAATTGATTTTGATTGTCCACTTCAATTTCAAGCGTGAATTTCAATCTGTCGTGTATTGAGTTGAATTTTGAGAAAAGATTGTCTATTGTGGATTTATTACCTATTATAAGTACATCATCTGCGTAACGTGTGTATAATTTTATCTCTAAAGGGAAAGGGTGTGAAATTTGGTTTTCTATTGTTGCTAAATAGATAGTGTGAATAAGAGCTGTAATACTCAGTATGTTCTACGTTGATAATAATATTAGTAAAATAATAAGAGGAGTTTACCTCAATATAGCACGTAGAACACTTCCGTATGATACCCTCCAGAAATTAAAACGAAAAAAAAACTGAAAAAAATCGACAACTTACCGGTACATTAGAGTAAAATATAAATAATTAAATAATCAATTTAACACAATTCAAATCAATTTAAAACAATTAAAAATCAAATTAACGCAATTAAAAGAATCTAACGAAAATATTCAAAACGATTTCCTTCCTGAAGCTGACAATGCTTTTTGACCGTATGTCGTGATCACAGGAATGAAAATTACCGAATCAGGTTAAACCTGAGACTTAAATAGTGATTATTTGTCTTCGCGCATGCGCGTAAAGGTCCACGCATCGGAGATCAAATATGGCCGCTGAACATTAACAGAATTCTCGAACATTAACAGAACACCTTTTCGAACACCACTGAACATTAACAGAACACCTTTTCGACCCCGTATCACATACTATGGGAGTCATTTAGACGATGTATAATTAATAGTCGTGTATAATTACGTTGAACGTTAAGTATTTTGGCCTCGTTAAATAAAAAAGTATGTCTTTCGTTAATGGCATGAAAGGCTAATTCTGACGCTGCTTGCACAAGAAGCACGAACTGAGGCTTCATGTTGATTTACACGAATATTAAGAGAAAATCGCATCGAACCTTGGTAAGACGATTCGCAATCACCGCAAGAAATGTTGTATACCAGGTCATTAATTTGTGTTGCGAACGTGGAAAGAACCAAGCGATTGTTCAGTAGAGTGTGTAACTTCCGTTATTGGCCTAGCTACAATTTTAAATTCGGATAATTTTCAAGGTGGTAAATTATAATTTAGTCCTTTGGATAAAAGTGAAATCTGGTCCTGTGATAGTGTACACGAGGAAAGATTTGTAACCTGTTGATATGTCGGTTCGTTGAATACTGGGTGAGGGGGTGTTCGTGAACTAGCTGACATATTCTGTGATAGTACGTTGTGTGTCTGTGGGGGGTTGTCACCCAACTCGTATGAACTTGGTTGCAAGCCCACAACAATGTGTTAGAATTCGCATGAACGTGTCTTGACCTATCCGATAATGTTTGCAACTTATTAACGTGTCTGTTTTTTATTTCTGAGGCCTGTGCTTCCCGTCGCAAATCTATGGAGGTCTTCAATACAGACCAATCGTTCGGATGTAGATAATTTTTTTAATTTATCGCGAAGCTTCCTAACCTGGGAAAGGTATTTTTGTTTATTCGAATATCGTGATTTTAAGGCAAGCTTAACAATATTACGCAATGTCACCAGTGTTAGTTGTTTTGTGCCTGAAATTTTTGATTTAAATTCACCCTGGCAAATTTTGGAACGATGTTACTATGGTTCAGTTAAAGTAATTGAAATCCAGAATGTACAATATTCCTGCACTTTTCGGTCAGGTAAAATTACACAAGACTGGATTTCCTATTCGACCTATTGTTTCCTACAGGAACTCGGCATTTTCATCCTTAGCTACACATGTATATAACATTATAAAACCCTTTAGACAGGTAATACAATTTGGGATTAAGAACTATGATACATTATTTAATAATCTTAAAGACTGTAGACTCGGTGACAATGACAATTTATTCTCACTAGATGTTACCTTGTTATATACGAATGTAAACGTTGAATACACGTTAGATATTATTTGGGATATGTTAAATAAAAACTTGACACCGATTAATTATATGAAGCTACCTATTAAGGAAATTTTTCGCTTAATTAAACTGTTAGTTGAGGCCAACTACATCATCTTTCGAGACAAGGTGTACAAACAAATTTTTGGATTACCAATGGGTTTGAGCCTGAGTGGCTTAATGTCAGAGATCTATCTCTCAACGATTGAGCATATACATTTGACACCTTTTCGACCCCGTATCACATACTATGGGAGGTATTTAGACGATGTTCTAGTTATTACCGATATTAGCACTATCCAAGACATTTTACATTTGTTTAATAATATTCATTCTAGACTCAAATTTACATTGGAAAGGGAGGGTACGGATACAAAGTCATTAAACTTTCTAAATTTCACGCTTACCGGGACTCAAATAAAATACAATTTAGCATCTATCGAAAACCTACAAACACCGGTATGCTTCTACATTATAATAGCTATCACCCGTTCACCTACAAAAGATCGATTATCTTTAATCAATTTCTAAATGCCTATAAATATTCAACGACGGAATCTGCTTTGGACTCAGAAATACAAATATTAACTAGCAGATTCTTAAACAGGGGTTATTCCATTACCACAATAAACCGAATTAGGGTACAGGCTAAGGATAGGATACAAAATACTACACCAATCAACAATAGTAATATCAAAAAATACTTTGTTTCTGTCCTATATGTTGAACAGTGGCATAAACAGCTTAACAGATTCTTTAAAGATACCGAATTTAAAATTGTAGCTAGGCCAATATGGAAGTTACACACTATACTGAACAATCGTCTGTGTGTCTGTGGGGGGTTGTCACCCCCCACAGACACTCAACGTACTACCACAGAATATGTCAGCTACTTCACAAACACCCCCTCACCCAGTATTCAACGAACCGACATATCAACAGGTTACAAATCTTTCCTTGTGTACACTATCGCAGGACCAGATTTCACTTTTATCCAAAGGACTAAATTATAATTTACCACCTTGAAAATTATCCAAATTTAAAATTGTAGCTAGGCCAATAACGGAAGTTACACACTGTACTGAACAATCGCTCGGTTCTTTCCACGTTCGCAACACAAATTAATGTCCCGGTATACAACATTTCTTGCAGTGATTGCGACTCGTCTTACCAAGGTTCGATGCGATTTTCTCTTAATATTCGTGTAAATCAACATGAAGCCTCAGTTCGTGCTTCTCGTTCAGCAGCATCAGAATTAGCCTTTCATGCCATTAACGAAAGACATACTTTTTTATTTAACGAGGCCAAAATACCTAACGTTCAACGTAATTATACGTGACTATTAATTGCAGAAACCATTGAAATTAAATTACACGAGAATTCTGTTAATGTTCGGCGGCCATATTTGATCTCCGATGCGTGGACCTTTACGCGCATGCGCGAAGACAAATAATCACTATTTAAGTTTCAGGTTTAACCTGATTCGGTAATTTTCATTCCTGTGATCACGACAAACGGTCGAAAAGCATTGTCATCTTCAGGAAGGAAATCGTTTTGAATATTTTCGTTAGATTCTTTTAATTGCATTAATTTGATTTTTAATTGTTTTAAATTGATTTGAATTGTGTTAAATTGATTATTTAATTATTTATATTTTACTCTAATGTACTGGTAAGTTGTCGGTTTTTTTTCGTTTTTTTTTTTTTTCGTTTTAATTTCTGGAGGGTATCATACGGAAGTGTTCTACGTACTATATTGAGGTAAACTCCTCTTATTGTCTTACTAATTGTAGCTAAATAAATTTCAGACAAAGGGGTAGAAATACCTAGACCAATGGGTAGGCCAAATATCTGCTGAAAAATTTTGTTGTGGAACCTGAAATATCTAGCATCTAGTAATAGTGAAGTGAGTTCTAGGATATTGTTAATGGAAAGAGAGGTGCGTTTGGTTAAGGTGTCATGCTCGTAAGGCTTGTAATGTGAATGGTATATGCACGTTTGTGTATAAAGATACTACGTCAATAGATGCTAAGATGTCTCCATTGGAAATTGTAGTGGTACTTATTTTCTGGAAAGCTTGATTGGTATTGCTGATTTTAAATTTCGAGAATCTAGTGAGAGGGGATATAATTTTAACTAAGTAAGTGGATAAATTAGCAAAGGCTGATTTACTGAAGGAAATTATTGGTCTCAGGGGGTGGCCAGGTTTATGTAGTTTGGTGATACCAAACATGAGGGAGAATATTGTTACAAATTCCTATCTGTTGTAGTGTATATAAATTGATTTCTTTGTTTTGTCTGTGTCTCCTTAAGATTATATCAAGTTTGTTTTTTAGTTTGGAAATATAGTTATTGTCAATTTTGTATGTATCTTGGTCAGCCAGAATCTGACAAAGGCGACGCAATCGTAATTTTAGACAAAAGCACGTATATAGAAAAAATGGAACAGATTCTGGCTGACCAAGACACATACAAAATTGATAATAACTATATTTCCAAACTCAAAAACAAACTTGATATAATCTTAAGGAGACTCAGGCAAAAGAAATCAATTTATATACACTACAACAGATAGGAATAAACCTTGCCACCCCCTAAGACCAATAATTTCCTTCAGTAAATCAGCCTTTGCTAATTTATCCACTTAGTTAAAATTATATCCCCTCTCACTAGATTCTCGAAATTTAAAATCAGCAATACCAATCAAGCTTTCCAGAAAATAAGTACCACTACAATTTCCAATGGAGACATCTTAGCATCTTTATACACAAACGTGCATATACCATTCACATTACAAGCCTTACGAGCATGACACTTTAACCAAACGCGCCTCTCTTTCCATTAACAATATCCTAGAACTCACTTCACTATTATTAGATGCCAGATATTTCAGGTTCCACAACAAAATTTTTCAGCAGATATTTTTAGGCTTACCCATGGGTCTAGGTATTTCTGCCCCTTTGTCCGAAATTTATTTAGCTACAATAGAAAACCAAATTTCACACCCTTTCCCTTTAGAGATAAAATTATACACACATTACGCAGATGATGTACTTATAATAGGTAATAAATCCACAATAGACAATCTTTTCTCAAAATTCAACTCAATACACGACAGATTGAAATTCACGCTTGAAATTGAAGTGGACAATCAAAATCAATTTCCTCAGTCTTACCATATACAAAACAGGCACCAAACTGGGCACCAAGATTTTTAGAAAAAACACACAGATAGGGAAATATTTACACTTCGCATAACACCACCCACTTAGCACAAAAAAAGCCGTCCTATATAATCAAATTCATAACGCATAAAATATACCTCCTCACAAGATGACTTATCCAACCAACTCCAATATCTCACAAAAATGTTTATAGCTATCCACCCCAACTAATTCAACACACTATTTCATTGCAAAAACTAATATTAACAACTCAACTAAACATATTACTAAAGCAAATACACATATCATCCTTCCCTATCACAGTGAACTCACTAGACAGTTCCATCGGGTATTTACAGGTACAGATATCACTTTCATATTTTCAGCATACAACAAACTCGGATCTTTATTCAATGCATATAAAGATACACACAAGTACCCGACGAGCGATATGAACAACATAATATATCTGATCAGATGCCAACAAAACTGTAATGCTTGCTATATTGGAAGCACTACAACAAAGTTCGGTTCCACAAAAACCTCTAATACACGTGCATACTATCAGTATAATAGTTTTAGAACAGGACAATCTAGCACAGAGCTCACAATACATGCACACACCCACAACCACACTCCCCTAGTCGATTCCGCCATTACTATAGTTAAACTAAAAACCAGCTACGAAATTCTCCAATATGAGGCTCTCATTATTGAATGGTTCCGTCACCACTCTAAACTTAACATCATAAATGCAAAACTCCCCTTCAATCTTTACCCAGTCTGGAATCTCTCACATTTGAGATTCCCACGTGTTTCAAAGAGCATCATGGGAGTATAGATATTTCTTTTAAATACAGCACATGCTCACTCTCTACTCAACTTTGCCAACTGAAGACGTTTTTAACTAAACGAAAGTCCATCGTTATGACTATTGGCCTTATCAGTTTTATATTACTCAGAGTTTTTTAATTAACTTTCCTTCGTGACAACCAGGGATGGAGTTGTGCACTTCTGCCTCTTTGCGCTTATTTTAAATTTCGTCAAATTAATTAATTTTTTTTTTATCTTGATTTTTAATTTACTAATTTAAATTATTCGACCCAAAATCTAGCCATCATTTCACCCTAATAACTATTGCAGATTGTATAAGGTGAGTACCGTGCATTAAACATTTGCTATTTGGAATTTAGTCTAACAATCACGGTATTTTAAGAACTCTATAATTTCTCATATTGAATATTAAACATTTATTACTACCACTATATAGAGGAAGTGCTAAAAGAAAAGATATATTTAAACAATTTCAACTGGTGCATACCACAGAAGTAAAATAGATTTTGAAATGTGTATGTACATATCAGCTGTCTTTAGTTAAATGTGTTATAGACTGGTAGAACAGTGGCATCCGTTAACAAGTCTATTTAAAGAAGAGGTTAGAAGTGGCCAGAAAAACTACTTGAACACTTTTCAGAGTAACGAAATTGAAAAGTACAATGAGAGATCTGTAGTGAATGCCACTGACTTATATCCAGATCCAGTTCATGATCCAAAAGAAAATTTTAAAAAAGACAAAAATTAATGAATCCCTCAAGAAAAAGAACTTCTGAATCACACACTTCTGGTAAAAGAAATTTGAAAACAGGCCTGGCAAGCTAATAATTATGGGTATGTTATTCTCACCCATGCAAAAATCTGTTTGTGTTTCTCTCCTCTGAATTGAATAAAGCACTTTTCTTGTTTCCTTTAAATTTTATGCCAACTTTGAAAAATTCCAACATGTCTCTTCCATGCAACATACCTCACTTCCATATTCTGAGGTCATTACTCCTAGATGTGTTGAAGAATGCTTACAAATTCACAAAGGAAGCACAGAAATTCATTTTCAAAGCTGATTAAAAGTTTCAAGAGACTGGTTCTGATGGAACCAGTCTCTTTAAACTGTGTCCCTTTAATTGTTAATAAATAAATAAATAAATAAATTTTTCTGTTTATACTCCGGGATGACCAAATGGTCAGAGGAGTTCACAAGATAGACAGAATACAAGAAACAGCACCGTATTCACTAGTCACGGGCTTGAACCCCGGTCACTCAAGGCACGTGTACTTATGCACCCGCGCGCCTGACCACTAGGCTACGGCGGTCTTAAGCTGTGAACTGAAAGGTCTGGATTAGATGAGCATGCTGTGGCATCTGTCTAGGAAGTTTTTAAGCAAAGCCCACAAATATCCTGAGGCATCTCAGGAACTCAGTGTTCCTAAAGCAACAGTGCACAAAATTCTTGGAGTGAAATTGCACAATTGTTTCTGGAAGAGGCCTACCACATGAGATTAGCTTTCTGCCATGGGTTTAATGAAAATGTTGAAAATGGCATCTCTTGACAATCTAATGTTTGGTGATGAAGCAATGTTTCACATTAGTGGCAAGGTTAATTGCCACATTTGGATGACAGAGAAATCACAAGAGGTCTGAGAACATGAAAGGCATTCCCTTAAAGTCAGTGTCTTGTGGTTTGGTCACTCACACACTAGCAAGGCGTTTGTGTATTTATTGGATGATTGTTTTCTACAGCAGCATGTTAGAGAGGCAACAACACTCTTGATCTGATTATCAGCAGTGATTATTCATGCATTAAGAATTTGCAGTTAAAGGAACCACTAGTTGGCAGTGACACAGCGTACTGATGTGGACTTAAAGCTGTAACTACCATCAGGGGTAAAGGGAAGGGTTTTTGCATTCATAAAGGTGACTACAGTGGCCTTAGATATTTTTTAAATTCTATACAGTGGGACCAACTGATGATGTTACCAACAGCAAATTCTAAGTGGGAAGCATTCAAGGAAGTAATTTTGTAAGCTACTAGGCTTTTTGTTCCAACTAAGAAATACTGCTAAAAAGAAGAAAAATGCATGGGATGCATATAAATTATCAGGTGAAACAGTAGCATATGGGTAGATATAAGCTAGTCTGTAATCAAATCACAAAGGAGGTTAGGCAAGTGAAGGCACATTATGTGAAATCTTTGGCAAAGGACGCAAAGAAAAACAGCAAAGACTTCCTTACTTATATAAACTCTAAAAGGAAGGGAATGAATCAGATTGGTCAACTTGATATCAATGGTTTGACTGTAGATGATCATTTTCACATAGCTGCCAAACTAAATGAGCATTTTGCGGAGTTATTCAAGGAGGAGAGGGCCAGATGTTTATCACACTCTAACAGGGAGTTAAATTATTTTGTAATAACTGAGTGCAAAGTGGAGGAGAAATTGTTGAAGTTAAACATAAGAAAGGCACCTAGGGTGGATGGGATCTATCCAGTTATATTAAAGGAGGTGGTAAAGGAAGTAAGAAACCCTTAGCCGTAATTATGAGAGCACCCGTGGACTCAAGGAAAGTCCCCACGGACTGGAGATGTGCAAATGTATTTCCAATTCACAAAGGGTGACACGAGTAATTAACAGACCTGTTAGTTTGACATCCGTTCCAGAGAAAATAATGGAGTCACTGGTTAAAGAAGCATTGCAGGATCATCTAGACAAGACAGCAGTAATAATTCAGACACAGCATGGGTTTGTTAAGAGGAAGTCTTGGCTGACCAATTTGATTGGATACTATGATGTGGTCACAAAGAAGCTGGATGCAAAAAAAAAAAAAAAAAAAAAAAACTTTTGATATCATACACTTTGATTTCAGGAAAGCTTTTGATACTGTGTACATGGAAGACTACTGTACAAATTGGAGCAGTATGGCATTAAGGGCAAGTTGTTACAATTGATAAAAGGATGGTTGAGTGAAGAAGATGGAGAGTGTGGTAATCAGTGGATACTGCTCTTCGTGGACTAATGTTAATAGTGAAGCTTGTTTTCTTCCCTCCTCTAAACTGCAGCCAGTGGGCCCAGGATTTGAAAATGCACTACCAAAGACGCATACTGAAAAAAATTATACTGTGAATAGATATCAACCAATGTATAGATTCTGTTATAGATTTGTGGATGTGCATATTGGAGTTGGTGAAAGTGTTGAGTCAAGATGTGACAGAAACAACGATTAAGAATTATTTTGCAAAAGCAGGTTTTGCTAAAACACTAATTAACAGCGATGAGAGGGATGAACTACTACAAGACATTGAGCAATCTTGAGAAGAGTTCCTAGCAAGGTTTGATCAGTGGAGAAATTGTTCTTGGCCAATTTTTAGAAGTTGATAATGATGTCATAGTTGCTGAATATCCAAGTGACTCCAACATTTTGGGGTTTATTTAAAGAACTAGTGACAAAATCGACAGTGAGCGGGATGAAAATGAGGGCAATATTAACCCTTTCAAACAAGAAATGTTGGCAGCATTTGAAACTGCATTGAGGCCTTCAGTGAGAAGAAAATGTAACAAAAAATATATTTGAGTGTTTAAACAAATGTGAACATTTTTATGAACAGTGTAATTAGTGTATAACAAAAAATTACCAAATATTTTATGACATAATTCTTAACAGCGTGCACAATGCATCAGTCAAATGCATTGTGTGCATCATGTTAGTGGTCATTTCTTAATATGTATGTATTAATAAATTAATTGTTTTAAAAAGTCAGAAAATTTATTCATTCCCAATTATTTCTGATTTATTTTCCATCTTTTACTAATTTCTGAATGTTGAATTACAGTATTTTTCATTGTTGAAAAGGTCATATTTCTGTTTAACGAATTTTTTCAAGGGAACGATCGATTTTGTTATATAGAGGTCTGACTGTAGTTTATATTCTATGCATTTCCACACAAAGGTTTACAGTTAGCCTGGTAAACTTGGATGTTGATTGTTTAAAAAAAAAAAAAAAATTCTTTCTCTGGTAGTGATGCCAGATAAGTAAGGCTCACTTTTTTCTTCCCTCCTTTTTTCTTTCTTTTTTTTTTTAATAGTAAAATTTAATATCAGTATATTTATACCTGTTAGATTCCTGAACTAAATAGGAATATAAGGGATGGGGTTTCAGAAGCTGTACTTTGGTTTCTAACTCCTTACACATCTTTTAGACTACAAAAACAGAGTGATCCTGAAGGTCTTGCTCTTACCCAGAAAGCAGTGCAAAGCAAAGTTCCTTTGCTTCTTCGGTTTCTGAATCACGAGGATGAAGAGGTATCCCAAGGTGTTAGTGAATTTGCTCGTGAATATATTCAGTATTTGAAGCATCAGTCAAATGTTGGAGCATACAGTGTTATGGAAAAGTCTAACGTTGAGGTGATATGAAGTTTTTTATCTAATTGTTTTTTCTTATTAAATAGCATTTTTCAGATATTTTTATTAACTTTATTTTTTCTTTTAATTGTTAAAATATGTATTAAACATTAAAACATTTTTACCTTTACTTAATAACTGAGAGTTATAGCAGGTGATAAATTAAACTCATCATCCACAGCCATCAGCCAATCTACTGCAAGATGGAGGCCTCTCCAGCAACTTTCCAGTTCCTTCTGTTTTGTGCAATGGCCATCCATTCAGTAAAACAAACTCTTGAATTTCATATGTCCATCTCCGTTGTTGTCTTCCAGGTTTTCTTTTAGCTCCTCTTGGGTACCATTCTGTTATTTTCTTAGTCCATCTGTCATGTCTTTGAGCTATGTGTCCTGCCCAAGTCCATTTCAGTTCTTTAGTTTTGAAAAGAATGTCCTTTACTTGAGTTTTCTGCCTAATCAATGCGTTTCTCTTCTTATCCAACAGTTGGATTCCTAACATAATTCATTCTGTTCTTTGCTGTGTAGTTTACAGCTGCTCTTCCATTCTTTTGGTGAGTGCCCAAGTTTCACTTCCATAAGTCATGGTGGGGAGTATACTTTGGTTCATTATTTTACATTTCAGACAAATTGGGATATTGCTCCTCAGTGTGACTATATTTCCTGAATGCTACCATCCACAATTTATTCTTCTCTTGACTTTTATCATTATTACAAATAATGACTTGTCAAAGATAAGTATATGAATCCACTTTTTCAATTTCCTCTCATGCGATTAATCTGAGCAAGAGGAAGAATCCCATCAGCATCGAGCTTGCTCAAACCATTCAAGGCCTTATACACCTCAATCAGATCACTTCGCAGGTACCTAGTCACCAGACACTGTAATTTGCAAATCTTATTGCTCTTCTCTGTACTCATTCCAGCAGCTCTACAAATGAAGCCTCTGGACCTGTTTATAGTACTCAAGGTATGGCCTGACCATTGCCTTATACAAGGGGATAATCACCTCCTTATCCCTGCTGGCAAAATTCCTGTAGAAGACCTCATGAGCTGTCCTGACAGCCTTTCTGCACTTCTCGGAAAACTTCATATCTGACTGCACAATTAACCCCAGGTCCTTTTCATTCTCTACCACCCTGAGCGTAGTACCACACAATTGATATGTTACTCCGGGATTACTGCTACCCATATGCAGTACTTTACATTTGTCAATGTTAACCTTCAGTTGCCACCTCTCAGCTCATCTGCTCAAAGTTTCTAGATCCTGTTGCAGTAGTGCACTGTCATTAACAACTCTGCCACCCTTCGCGTCATCCGCAAACTTAGACATTAAGCCTGATATTTCATTATCAGTATCATTAATTAATACAGAAAACAAAAAATGGACCCAACACTGAACCCTGGGGGACTCCACTAATGACATTAGTCCACGAAGAGCAGTGACCATTGATTACCACTCTGTCTTCTCCAACTCAACCATCCCTTTATCCATAGCAGCATTTTTGTCTTTGATGCCATACCACTCCAATTTATACAGTAGTCTTCCATGTGCAACAGTATCAAAAGCTTTCCTAACATCAAGTATATGATATCAAAATTACTTTTTGCATCCAGTTCCCTTATGACCATATCATAGTATCCGATCAAATTGGTCAGACAAGACTTCCCCTTAACAAACCCATGCTGTGTCCGAACTATAACCGAAGTGTTGTCTAGATGATCCTGCAGTGCTTCTTTAACCAGTGGCTCCATTAATTTTCCTGGAACAGAAGTTAAATTAACAGGTCTGTAATTACTTGTCGCCGTTCCATCCTCCTTTATGAATTGGGGTCACATTTGCATGTCTCCAGTCCATGGATACCTCCCCTGAGTCCAAGGAAGCTCTCATAATTATGGCTAAGGGGTCTGCTTACTTCCTTTGTTGCCTCCTTTAATATAAGTGGATAGATCTCATCCACTCCAGGTGCCTTTTTTTTTTTTTTTGTTTATCTTCAACAATTTCACCTCCGTTTTGCTCTGTTATTTAAAAATCATTTAACTCATTACTATAGTTTAATACAACTCTGGTATTACCCTCCTTGAATAACTCCTCATATGTAAATGTAGATACAAAATACTCATTCAGTTTGTTAGGTACCTAACAAACATCAACAATTGAACCATTGATATCAAGTGGGCCAACCTGACTCATCCCCTTCCTTCTAGAGTTTACATAAGTAAAGAGCTCTTTGCTGTTTTTCTTTGCCATCCTTTGCCATAGATTTCTCGTAATATGCTTTTGACTGCCTAACTTCCTTTAAGACTTGATTACAGACCAGCTTATATCTTCCATAGGCTTCTGTGTCACCTGTTAATTTATATGTATCCATGCATTTTTCTTCTCTGCCACATGTCTCATTAGTTCGTCTGACATCCATTTAAGCCTAAACCTTGAACAATATTTCTTAGTTGGTATGAAAGCCTAGTAGCTTCCAATATTAATTATTTGAATGCTTCCAATTTATATTTGCCTTTGGTAACATCATCAGTTGGTACCACTGTATAGACTTTAAAAACTGTCTCAGACCTCCTGTCGCCTTTATGAAAATAAAAACCCTTCCCTTTACCCCTGATGGTAGTTACCTCTTTGAATAAATCCCACATCAGCACGCTGTGATCACTGCCACTTAGTGGTGTCTTTATCTGCAGATTCTTGATGCTTGAAGAATCACTGCTGATAATCAGATCACGAGTATTACTCCCTCCAGTTGCCTCTCGAAAATGCTGCTGTAGAAAACAATCATCCAATAAATCCACAAAAGGCTTGCTAGTGTGCGAACGACCAACACACAATATCCAGTCAATAACAGGGAAGTTAAAATCCCCCATTATAAGACATTCTGATTTACTGGCCCACTATTTCTCTGTACAGTTGTTCATTGTACTCATCAGAGTCATTATGCCTGTAGCACACTCCTCTCTCTCAGTTTTGCTTTCCCAGTGCTTATGTCACACCAAACTGACTCAACACTGCACTGTCCACCCATGTCAACTCGATGCACTTCCTTAGATTTTGTTTCTTAACTAATGGTGTAAACCCTCCTCCTTTCCTGTCTTGTCTATTCTTCCTGTACACATTGCACTCCCCAAATTCCAATTTCGCATTCCTTATATCTGTGTGACAGCACGTATCCAGTATCCCAACAATATCTGCCTTTGATGTTTTGACCAGCACCTGAAATTCATCAAATTTATTTACTACACTCCTAGCATTAGTGTACACGTAAGTATACATGCACTTGTTCTTATTCATTACTACCCTAACACAGTCCATGTATTTACTTGTTCCGCAATGACTCCCAGCAGTCTCTGAAATCCCTGGCACATTGTTTTCCAGGCTGCTGCTCATTCCAATAGAAGCAGTTCAAGAATCACTTTTACCTCTGCCAGCAGCTACTGTTATTCTATTAGTCTGTGTATCCCCCCAAGTTAGAAGTTTACCGACCCACCTAACACTGCCTTCATTGCATCAGCAAATAATCTTACACCCTTTCTATTTAAGTGTATCCCATCTCTGTAGAAGCAGTCTCTCCTGTTAACAAGTACAGGCCAGGCTGAGAAAAATTCTGTTATATCCCTTCCTGTGGCATATTTGTTCATCGTTTTTGTTTTAACCATATTTATCTTTATTCCGAAATCTTTACTAACTCTGCATAACTGATTAAGATTTTCCTCCAATTCTTTGGGATCGTGGTTTATGAACACAATGTCATCTGAAAATCGTAAATGGTTTAGGTACTCTCCCTTCACATTGAGTCCTTTCTGTGATCAGTCCAATCTGCTGAATGCTTCTTCAATGGCAGCAATAAACAACTTTTGAGATTTTGTCTCCTTGTCGAACTCCTTTCTCAATTTTAAATTTACTACTGTCTTTGTCTAGTCTAATAAAGGAGGTAGCATTGTTATATATTTTCTTCAAAATCATAATGTATGGGGTATCTGTGCCTTGTCTTTCCAGTGCCCAAAACATTGCTTTATACTGTACGGAGTCAAATGCCTTTTTATAATCCACAAATGCCAGGCATAATGGCATTTTATATTCATTTGCTGTCTCCATTAACTGTGATATTACGTGAAGGTGATCCATACTTGAGAATCCTGTCGTAAAGCCAGCTTGCTCTGTGGTTGATTCTCATCAAGGATTCTTTCTAATCTGTAGTAATGACTCTTGTGAACAACTTTTAGGTGTGGGTCAACAAGCTAATTGGTCTATAATTTACAATTTCTGATTTATCTCCTTTCTTATGCCACAGAATTATGATTGCATTATCCCACTCCTTAGGCTTCACGCCCAGAAGTGGACTGGGTCAAGACTTCTTACCTTGGGAAAACTTGTAGTGGCCTCATACTAGTGTTTATGGGTCATATTTTTTATGGCCAAAATCATACTGACCTCTGGTTACAACTTTCTTAATGTAAAGAGTCTTGGCAGTTTCTGTGTCGTGTCTCTTCCTCCTAATTTTAACAACTCTACAGTAACTTCATCTTCACCTGGGACTTTTTGATTGTTCATTTTCTTCAATGCATGTACTATCTCATCAGGAAGGATATTGGGTATGTTATATGCATTGCTAATTTGTGAGGCGCCTCCCTACCCAGCGTAGCACACGCTTCTTGATTAGACCGGAGTTCGAGCCCGTCACCATCAAATACGGAGGATGTGGAAAGGTCAGGGAATGACCACTGCATATTCCCGGAGCAATATGGCCTTAGTTGCTAATGCTCCTAAAAACCAAACAGCTAATTTGTGATCTATCTTCCCCACTGCTGGCATCATTCCCCTTGCTCCTTATATAGTACTTTATAGTAGTCTTCTGCAATTTGGAGTACACCATCACTATTCTTCAGATTCAGTATCATTTGTCTTTGTTTTTCCTTAATACTTGTTCTACTTTTCTTGCGTTAAATCTTCTTATGTCCTCTCTTTCTAATGCCTTTGCATAACTCAGTATACTCAATTTTGTCCTTGTCAATGTTTATCTTAGTTTTTATTTTTCATCTTTGGTTCATCATGACAGGTGTTTGTTGACTGATTTTTTTCTTTGAATTTCTTTTTACCTATGGGTTTCTTGGGCTATATCACTTACAAAAAATTATTGTATTCCTCATTCGATACTGGTTCATACTTGTTCCTAAGTTCTAGTACATACTGTTTTTTCTTCTCTTCTGTTATCTCAAAGACCTCCATATTATTTACTCTAGTCTTTTTTTTTTTTTTTTTCTTTTCTTTTTTTACATCTGTGATCACTTCCAACGTTTACCTTGTTCAGGATAGCAGCATCGTTTACAATATATCTTCTGTTAGAGAAGGTGAAGTCAATTTCATTAGTTGTTAATCCATTTGGGCTAATCCAATTTCATTAGTTGTTAATCCATGTCCACTTTCTATTTACCATTTTCTTGAAAAAAGTGTTCATTACTGACATTCCACTAGATTCTTCAAATTTCATTAGTCTTTCATTTCTTTCACTAGTTCCAAAATTTTCTATAGTTTCTGTGCTGTTTTGTCTCTTTCCAACCTTAGCATTGAAGTCCACCATAATGATGGTGTAGTGAGTTTTCTGTTCATCTAGAAGTATCTCAATTTCAGTGTACATTTCATCATCATCATTATGGCTTGATGTTGGTGCATAAATCATTATAACCTTTAGTTTGTACCCCTTAGAAATCATGAGTTGTAGTATTTGACACCCTTGGTGATGTACTTTTGAATTCCAAAATGTTGTTTTTAATATCTTTATGATCAGAAAGCCAACTCCACCTTCTGTCTTTTTGCTGTTTCCATTGGTGTACAGCAGATTTTCACTTGATGAACTTAAGTGATAAACTCATAGATCATTGTAATTCCCATTTTATGTTTATTCTTAAATGTAGTGAAAACCATAATGAACCCATTCCAGAATGTCATATTATTCATATTTCTTTTACATTCTTCTTGTCATTACTCATAAACATTGATTAAAATCATTAGAATTTATTTAAATATTATTAAGCTATTGTAAGAACTTCTAGAATGTGGCTGTTACAACCTTGTGCCTCATGACTTTAATAATGATCTTAATAGTCAGTGCACTGGTGTTAAATGCCTAAACTTTGAACACATATTAATTTGGCTTAATTAAATTAATTCTGTCGGATGAGATCCACTGTATTTATCCTATGTGATGTTGTTATTTTTAAGTCAAATTATTTCTTGAAAAGATTATATCTAGGGGATATTTGTTGTAAATTTGCCTCAAGTCCTGTGCTCACTGCAAAATTGTTCTGTTGTACTGTGGAAAGATTGATTTTTCCATGAAAAATATAAGCAAGACATTCAGTTTAATTTTCACAATTGTAACTGTGTTCGAGGTAATTTGATTTGATGCATAATGCCTAAGCTGCTATTGTGCCATTAAACAACCATCTACTCATTCATGATAGCCCAACTAATTAAAAGGAATGTAGCATTACTAAATGTTACTATAATGGTAATGGTACCAAGTGTTTGTATAAGTTGGCATATGAGGTACTAGTGATAAGAAAAGATTGGAGACAATGAAGTGAGGAGGCTTTACTCATATTGCAAGAGCTGCAGATATATGGCATGTCCCTGGATGTTTTGTTTCATTTTGGAATATAGCAGAAAATATATTTTTTCATTTGGATAACCTTTGCCATCCAGATGTTGCATTACTTGTATCAATGTGTGCCAAGAAAACATTTCCCACACCATCATCACTGACATGAAATGGCATGAACACTGGGATTCTTTAGACCAGGCAACATTTTTCTATCCCTCTACTATCCAGTGTTCTTGAGCCACTGTAACTGTATCTTCTTGTTTTTTGCTGACAGGAATGGAACCTGGTTTGGTCATCAGCTGTGATACCCCATCAGTGACAATTTACGAATGAGTAGTGTGTACTGAAATGCATCTTTGTTACCACTGCTTACTGGGTTGTTATTTTGACTGACTGACTAACTAACCTTTCTGTTACCCTGTAACAGTCTTGTCAGGATCACTATTAGCTGGATGTTATTTCGTTATTGAGCCAACTTTGATACACTCAAGACACAATCATATGTGAAAACCACAGCAGGTTTACAGTTCCAGGATATTCATATCAGTGCATCTGGCACTAACTACTATGCCACATTCAAAAGTCACCTAAAATCTTTTGTCCTACCCATTCTTGCATGGGTAGGACAAAAGCACACATACATAGTACCTACATGTATCTGCTCACTTGTTTTTAATTGCATGGTATGAACAGGTAATGCAGTTACTGAAGGAGTGCTACATTGCATAAAAAGGAGTAAATGTACCTAATAAAATTTCCACTTAGTCTATATACTTAACATGAATGTCCAACATTGTCTGCTTTTTGTCTTATATAAAAATTAGTCTCTTGTTGGGAAAAGGAGGTTTCTTAACTTCTTGATGTGGTCATCTATAAATCATTACTTTAAATCATTATTATAAATCATTGCCGAACATCAATAATTATCCAACTAGATGAATCATCCTTGGTACCAAGTTAGTTGAGTGATTAAAAAATGTAATCATTGTCGTATTATCTCATCCAGTTGTAACTTGTATGACTGTCCTGTGTGATCAGCAGTGTACTGAAGTTCTGATGGCCAGTGATTCGAGTTGGAACACTTACTAGAAGATGCTAAGGTAGTGTTTTGTCAGAAAAACTGATAGTAACCTTTTTGCTATTATAATTATTGACTCTAGAATTGCTGTGCTGTATACTACAGATTGAATTTCCAAAATTGGTATTCCTGGTGTTAAAGCGGTTTCACCCCCCACCCCAAACTCATGAACTGATTATATGCATGTTTAAAAACTTACTAGCTTTGCAGAATATTTAAGATTCTTCTTTTGGTATTCCACTCCCTTTAATTTGATTTGTGTTGGGATAGTAATATCTGCAGTGTCAATTCAGTCAGTAGTATTTTACAAATTTTTTTGTTTGTACACCAACCTTTTTGAACTTCATGTTTGCATTTTGTCATAAAATACAAAACCTAATTTTTATTTTGTGGCTCAATTTGAACTCTGCTTACATACTTTTTTGCAGTCATTCTTACAAATATTAATTTATATCAATAAAAATTTAATACCCTTTAAATAATGACTCCCAAAAATCAAAAATTAATACATATTGTTGGAGGGGAGGGGAGGGGGGAAGTTCTTGCATTTGAGTTAAACACTCAGTATAATTATTCAGAAAATGGGTGGGTGGGACAAAGCTTTGATATATCTATATCAAAGGCAGGACCATATGTACACTTCTCGGGGCCCGAGGTGCTAAGCTCTTACGGGACCCTCTTTAAAGATACCAGAGGCCCAGAGTCCAAAAAGAAAAAAAAACTTGCATATATAATCAGAAAAAAACAATAACTTGTACCGATCTGTTTAAACACAAACGTTGCAATACAAAGATTGCTTTTAAAATTTGAGATTATAGAGGCTATGCGAGGTCCCTCTCTATGGTGTGAAGCCTGAGGCCAGCACCTCATGTGCCTGTTTATAAGTACGGCCCTGATCAAAGGTGCTTTGGGCCAGCCTAAATGAATCTACTGTTAGGATTGTTCTGAAAATTAAAGATGAAAAAAAAATATATATTGAATCATATGTTTTAGATTAATTCTGTAAATAAGACTCTTATTTGGGAAGTTTTTTGTAGTAATTTCTTTATTTTCACAACACTCTTTTTACCAAAGCAAAGAAGATTTGATATATTTACTTCCTTCTGCAACTTCTGAACACTTAATTATATTAAGCTTTACCTCAAGTTCTAGAAATTTTTACCATCACTTAAACTACCCTTTTATTTTGTAGCCATTTAATAAATGTTTTAATTTTTTATAATATAAATCATGAAATGACTTTACGAAATGACTGTGATCTATATACAGTTGTGCCCCCGTATCCGCTGATTCAGTTACCTGTGGTTAACTGAATAGAAAAAAATGAAAAAATTTAACACCAAGTGGTCGGGAGTGCAATAGCACACGCTCTTTGAGTAGACCGGGGTTCAAGCCCCTGACTACTGAATACGATCGATCTGCCAACCCGCACTGGACCTGCGTGGCAGATTATGGTCCATTTCCCTCAGCATGAATTGTTGAGGAAGCTTCTATCCTGCAGTGGGTTGATAATGGCTGCACTTTACCTTTTACTTGTGTGTCCAATACGATGCTTCCCTTTATTTTTTACAATGTCATGTATGGTTTGGTCACCAACATTATAATGGTTCTTTAGAGATTTATCAGATGCACCATTTTCAAACTTTTGAATAATTTACAACTTTTGTTTACTTTGAAAGCACAACTCTTGCACTTGCCCATCATTTTTGCAATTTCTAAACAACAAAAAAATAAATTCCGACATCCTTGACATAAAGACAGTGGGGGTTGTTAAGATAATAGGTACACTAATCTCCCAATGATTTATAATGGTGGTTCTTGTCGCTTATTTATGACTTGCAAAATATCTGTTTATAACTATTCTAGTTATTACTTGAATTTTATGATTTCTGGTTGGTTATTTTTTTTATTATTATTGTTATTATTTTTTTTTTGGAGTCTTGAAGTGTCCCGGTAAATCGAGAGTCTGCTGTACTTTATTACCATAATTAATGTTGGTAATGTCTTACTGTGTGTTTAATTTATCAATTAAAAAACATTATTGTACGTATGTACAAGAAAATCATGTTACATATGGGGTCAGCAGGTTGTTGTTGTTGTTGTTGTTGTTTTGGTTTTTAGGAGCATTAGCAACTAAGGCCATATTGCTCCGGGATATGCAGTGGTCATTCCCTGACCTTTCCGCATCCTCCGTATTTGGTGGTGACGGGCTTGAACCCTGGTCTAATCAAGAAGCATGTGCTACGCACTGTTGCTCCTTCCCACTTGGCTACGGAAGCGCCTGGGTCAGCAGGTGTTTGCTTATATCTGTGGTTTCAGCCGTCCACGGTAGGTCTTGGAATGTATCCCCCGCGGATACAGGGGGGTACATTCCAAGTATTTGAGATATAGAGATTATTACTTGCAGACCGGATTAGGGAAAGAATCAGGTTCAAGATAAGATGGATATTGACTTTAACATAAATCAAGAAAAGTTTCTCATTTATGACAACTAAAAGGAAAATATCCCATGCATACCACACCTTACAGAAACAGTCCTAAAAATGAAAAGATTTTCATCACCAGTAGAGCATGGTTCATTAATTTCTTGGTTACATTTTATTAAGGGGAGGCACCCTGCAGATGTTGAGGTGGATGAAGCTTTTCTAACACAATTAGACAAAATTATTGTAGGGTGGAGGGAGAGTTTGTTTGTTATTTCTTTGGACTTAATGTGTCCTTGGGAGGGGGGTGAGAAAGAGAGATAGTGACACAATAGTACTCAGCAGGTTTTTGTATAGATGAAACCATCCTTTTTGTAGGGGGAAAAAAATTTCTGTTAGAAATTGCATTTCAACAGAGAAAATGAGGTACCTCTGGATTGAAACCAGTCTTATCTCTTTAGGTGCAAATTCAGCTGGTAATCATAAATTTAGAGTTTTGGATTATATAATTTATCACTCAGACTCCCAGAGCTTGAAAGGAATATGCAAGGAGCTGTGTACATGTGATTGGGAAGTCCATGCCATGGCTGTGGTTACTGTGAGTCTTTTTTATTGATTAGTTCATGAAAGAATTTATGGTAGCAGTTAAGGAGTTTATTGAGATAAATAACCTAGGCAACAAGGCCTTATTAATTCTAAACACTGCACTAAAATACTTGCAACTGCTCAGTGATTTGCATGAAAACATTGATATTGTGTTTCTCCCAAAAAATACATTATTGCAACTCATCGATCAAAGGATAATTTCAACATTCAAAGCTTATTTACCCAAGGTAAGCTAGACAGTAGGTGGAAAGAAAAAACTAATATAGTTCTGAAAAGGTTACCTTATCAAGAATGCAATTGGCAACATTGCTGAGGATAGTAAAGTAGTAGTAAAGAGTTAATACAGTCCACTCTCAGTGCCGTTTGGAAGAAATTATATTCCAGTTTAAAGAATAATTTTCGAGGTTTTGAACCAAATATGATAACAGACACAGACAGGCTTCAACTCTCACTGGCCACAAGGAACATCCAGATGTTTATATGGGTATACAATTTGGACTTGATGAAATTGAAACACTATTTCTGCAAGCTTTTAACATTTCATTCAGAGGAGCTAATGGAACAAGATAACAGAGAATTCAAGAGCCAGAAATACATGAGACCATGAAGATGAAATGCTGGCAAAATTATTCAGGATAATTGAACAAGTTACATCCTTTATGGCCACAGTGTCCAACAGTTTTCCATACACACTCATTTATAATTAATAAATTTTCTATAGAAGGGTAAAACACACACATCAATATTTTCAGTTATTTATTAATAATTAATATGATGCTGCATCTTAACTCCACCTCCAAATTACCATCTAGAATTCGTGATCTGTATTTTGATTTTATGAGTTACCACTGAAAAAGTTTAGATCCACGTGGCTCTGCGATCAAACATCAAAAACAGTCTTGGAATAATTAAATTTATAACTGTAAACTTGTGTCTATTCAAAATTCTCAACCACATCTCCACAATGGCTGTTTTAGAGACCAATATGCTTTAAAGCATTATTGGTCTCTAAAAGAGCCCAGTTAGAATCTAATCACTTGCAAGCTTGTGAGCGAGAGTTTTGAATTACGGACATCAAGATTAAATTGATCAAACACCAATTGAAAAACAGTTTTGTAATTTTCAAAATCAGTATCTTCTGCATATTGATTCATCATATTCAGAAAATGCATAAAATCTTTAACCTTCGTATGCAACACAAAGTTTCAATTTTGATATAAATTCTCATACATATTGCACGAAATCACACATTTTGTTTTTTCCTGAAGATTCAGGTTCAGATTGTTCAAATGGGCAGGCAGTAATAGTAGTTAAAAAAATACAACTTGCAATGCCATTCTTCATCCTCTGAAAAGTTATTTTTTCGTTTTTAACAAGGATGATGGTTGAGTGGGAGATGACAGAGTGGTAATCAATGGACAAATGTTATTAGTGGAGTTCCCCAGGGTTTGGTGTTGGGCCCATTGTTGTTTTGTGTATTCATCAGTGATATTGATGAAAGTATATCAGGATTAATGTCCAAGTTTTCAGATGATACAAAGGTTGGCAGGGTTGTTAATGACAGTAAAGACAGTATGCTACTCCAACTGGATCTAGATAAGTCTAACTGAAGTTTAACATTGAAAAATGCAAAGTACTGCATATGGGTAGCAATAACCCAAGAGAAACTTACCAACTGTGTGATACTACACTCAGGGAAGTGGAAAGTGAAAAATACCTGGGGGGTAATTGTGCAGTCAAATATGAAGTTCACTGAGCAGTGCAGACGGGCTACCAGGGCAGGTCATGAAGTCTTGTCAAGGATATATAGGAATTTTGCTAGCAGGGACAGGGAGGTGATTATCCCATTGTACAAGGCAGTGGTCAAGCCACACCTAGAGTACTGTGTACAGGTCTGGAAGTCTCATTTTAGGAAGGATGTAGAGTTGCTAGAACTAGTACAAAGAAGGGCAGTATGATTTGTGAGGGGAACAAAGGGGTGCTCTTACCAAGAAAGGCTTAAGTTCTGCAAATTTCAGTGCCTGGAGAGTAGGCACCTGTGAGGTGATCTGATTGAGGTGTTTAAGGCCTTGAATGGGTTGAGCAAGCTGAATGCTGATGGGATTCTTCCTCTTGCTCAGATTAAGAACCTGAGGGGACATAGATTCAAATTGAAGAAAGACAGTTATAGAATAGATGTGTGGAAATTTGCCTTTAGCCAGCAAGTGGTTGATTGGTGGAACAGACTTCCACCTTTTTGTTGTGAAAGTTGATAGCCTAAAATAAATTTAAGGCTGAGCTGGACAAGCATTTGGAATGAATGGAGGGGTGAAATGGGAGAGTTTTTTTTTTTTTTTTTTTGCTGATGCTGCATAAGCTTGCTTTCTTACATTGTATGCCTCTACTAATGCTAATCCTAAAGAAGTTTTGGATTGTTTTAGCAAAGCAGCGAATTGTTGCAAGATTTTTTCATGACTTAACCAATTTATATCCAGCATTCTCCATTTCGCTGAGTAATTTTGCAAATTGTCGATGGTTCAGAACACTACCTCAAATATAATTCACTATTTTGATAAGTGTGTTCATGATATCTTTCAATGCATTATCCTCTGTCATTTGAGGACAAAGATTCTCTTCATGTAAAATGCAGTGAAATGAGACCAAAGCATCACCATTAAAGCCATTCTCTTTTAAATGCTGCTTCAGGAGACTAATAAAACCAGTCTTACACCCAGTCATTGCTGTTGCACCCTCCGATGTTACAGAAACCAGTTTCTTCAAACCTAATTTAAACTGTTTAACAACATTACAAAATACTTCAAGCATGTTGGTGCCATGAGTGTGATATTTCAGCCCATGAACTGTGAGCATTTCTTCATGGATTTCTAGGTTTATTGATACAAAAGTTCAAAAAACATAAGCAGTTCTGTAATTGAGCACATAGTTTAGCATCAAGATTTTGAACCAGATCTAACAATAAACAAGTAACCGTTTGAAGACTTTGAACTTTCTGCATTGTCACTTTTTGTTTTCAATAGATAATGTTCTAGTAAAGTTTCTATGACAGTATAGATAATGTCTTTCACTAACTTGGCATCTTTTCTTTTTTTTTTTTTTCGAGCTGATCCATGGTACTTTGTAGCTAGCCAAAGTTACTAACTTAGATGATGTTAGAAATTTTTTGAAATTTTGTTATTGCTTGTTGAATTTTGACTTCAGGTGAGCTATTTCATGAACTCGTATTTGCTGACCAATAGGAAACTTATTAAACTCACTATATAAAAACTAGTCACTGTATTTGAAAAAGCACTTTGAAAATGCCTTTTCAAACTTTCTATCGTGTTTTTGCTAACTGTTTTTTTTTTTTTTTTTTTTTTTTGCACAATATACATACAGATTTTTCATTCATTTCCATCACAGCAAATTCCAACTCCCATTCTGTGAAATTTATGGTTGACTTTTTTCCAGTGTCCTTTTTTTCTTTGCTGTATTTGCTGAAGTGCTGGCTTCATTATAAGCTAGGTTACCTTTTTCATTGCAGCATGTTTGGTTATCTCCTATTACAAATATATCCATATCTGAAATAAGCTAAAAATATTTTAATAAATAATCAAATACTTTTATGCATACAGTGCTTACTGATATATACGTATTTGAGGTAAAATATTTATACAACGTTCGCTATGTTAGTTCCTTGAAAATGAACAAAAATCAATGCACTTGACCTGGCTGACAGTACAATATGTTTAATTTCAGAGACAGTGACCGTGCTTATTGGTCCTGTCCATAGCACAAATGCATTCTGAAACATACAGAAATCTATGTCTACTCCCCTTAGATTCTAATAGGGCAGGTGTTGGTCATGCATTTAATAAAAATTAATGACATTTCAATTATCAATAATCATGCAACTGCACACAAACATAATCGAATTTCAGAAATAAAAATTTGTTGCAGTGTAGTTCATCAAAGTTAGGTATAAAGATAGGTAGAAGAACACTTAGCACCATCAAGTTTGCAGATGATCAGGTAATCCTTGCAGTTAGCCCGAAAATGTTATCCAATATGCTAAAACAGTTAACCAAGAAAGTGAAGAAATATGAAATGAAGATTAACACTTATTAAACAAAGATTATGATAAGTTAAAAGCCTAAACAATTTCACATTGAAACTGATGGTGAAAAAATAGAACAGGTAAAAAATTCAAATATCTAGGACAGATTATAACATATGTGGCAATCTTGCCACAGTGAAATCGGTTCAAGAATTGCAGTGGCAAAACAATCATTTAGAGGTAAAATCTCTTTATTAAGCCAAAGAAATATGCCACTAGATCTAAGAAAAAGAATTATGAAAACATACATTTGGTCAATTGCATTGTATTCAGCAGAGACATGGACATCAAACAAAACCAACTTGAAAAAAACTAGAGGCATTTGAAATGTGGTGCTGGCAGAGAATGGAAATGATTAGCTGGACAGAAAAAATGAGTAATAACGTGATTTTACAATGTGTAGGAGAAGAAAGACAATTGCTAAGAAGAATCAAAGACAGCAGCTACAATGGATCGGACACACCATGAGGCATAGAGGGATGTTACTGGATATGCTGGAAGGCAAAATACTAGAAGAAAGAAAACAAGGAAGACCAAGAAACACTTAGTCTTTCACTTCTGCATAGTTCCGAAGCCCAGTTTCGGAACTATGCAGAAGTGAAACACCTAACACAAGACCGTGAGAAATGGAGACAGCTCATCAAAGGGCAAACTAGTCAAAAGAATTATACACTGAAGAGAAGTTAGGCCATCAATTCAACACATGCTAATAACCATTTTGTCACATGTGGCAAGTGGTCACCATGTTTGATAATGCAGTTTTATGGGATGAACCTGACCCTAATAGAGAAAGAAGGGCATCTGTAATCAGGGGAGTGAGACAGCAGTGTGAAGTTTACACCAGTGCGTGCGTGCGTGCATGTGTGCGTGCATGTGGAGGGGACAAGACAAAGAAGCAGTTGAAGTTTGGTGCAAAAATAATATTCCAAAAAGCATTTACCTCGTTGATGACTTCTGCGATAGAAAGAACACCAAGATTTCACTTTGTGTTACACAAATTAAAATCTTGATGATTTTTCACTTCAGTGGCCTTGACCAAATGGTTTAGGCAAGATGATCACATTGAATTTGCTTTAAAACAGCACCTATCTTTTTTTGTTAGAAAACAGATATTTATTACTCACTTTATAAGGATAGGTAAGAAAGTAGTAGTAGTAGTAGTGGTGGCATGTGATGCAAGAAAGCAAGTGTATGAGCTTATGCAGCATCAGCCAAAAAAAAAAAAAAAATTTACACCATTCCTTCCAAATGCCTGTCCAATTCCTCCTTAAATTTATTCAGCCTATCAACTTCCACAACGACAGATGGAAGTTTGTTCCAGCAATTAACCACCCGCTGGCTAAAGGCAAATTTCCGCACATCTATTCTACATCTGTCTTTTCTTAATTTGAATTTATGCCCCCTAAGATTCGCAATCTGAACAAATGGAAGGATCCCATCAGAATTCAGCATGCTTAACCCGTTCAAGGCCTTATACACCTCAATCAGATCACCGCACAGTGCCTAGTCTCCAGCCACTGCAATTTGCAGAACTTAAGCCTCTCTTGGTAAGAGGATCCCTTCATTCACCTCACCAATCTTGTTGCCCTTCTCTGTACATGCTCAGGCAAATCGACATCCTTCCTAAAATGAGGCCTCCAGACCTGTACGCAGTACTCAAGGCTTGGCCTGACCATTGTCTTATACAGAGGGACAATCACCTCCTTTTCCCTGCTAGAAAAATTCCTATATATCATTGACAAAACCCCATGACCTGCCCTGGCAGCCTGTCTGCATTGCTCAGAAAACTTCATATCTGACTGCACAATTACTCCCAGGTCTTTTTTATTTTCTACCACCTTAAGTGTAGTACCACACAGTTGGTACTTTTCTCTGGGGTTACTTCTACCCATATGTAGTACTTTGCATTTGTCAAGGTTAAACTTCAGTTGCCACTTCTTAGCCCATCTGCCCAAATTATCTAGATCCTGTTGCAGTAGCACACTGCCATTACTGTCATTAACAACCCTGCCAACCTTTGTATCATCTGCAAACTTCGACACTAAGCCTGATATACCTTCATCAATATCATTGATAAATATACAAAACAACAGTGGACTCAACACCGAACCCTGTGGGACTCCACTAATAACATTAGTCCACGAAGAGCAGCACCCATTGATTACCACCCTCTGTCTTCTCCCACTTAACCATCCTTTTATCCATTGTAACAACTTACCCTTAATACCATTCTGCTCCAATTTGTACAGTGTAACAGACTGTGATTTCTTATATACATCCTTTTCCTCATTTCGAATATATTAAGTGGTATAATTTTTAGATTGTATTGGTAAACATTATTTTTGCCAACTGGAAACTATAAGCACAGTTTTGTTCCCAATTTTATGGGATTACCAAAAATCAATTTTTATTTCCCATGTATTCAGAAGAGTTTCCAAAAAAAGTAACATGATTTGCTGTAGTGCACCCAGTTGACCTGTATAATATGCTAGATTTTATTTGATAGTAATAAAAGTGTTGTAGATGTTTCAATTGTTAATTTATTAATTAATAACTGCTAATTTTATTTTTATTATTATTAATAATCCTGACTCCTGGATGGAAATTTTACGGCATGAAATCAGAGGCAAAGAATCACTGACTTTTACATGAAAAGCATATTATGCTTAATTTTCACATGTATTGAAAATGCGAAACAATGTATTACTGGAAGAGTGAAATTCTTTGTTTTTGCTGTACCAATGGTAGTGATAGAAAACCTTTTCTAGCCAGAAATGTGTTGAAACAAAAATGTAAGAATTTCTGCATGCCCTCCCCCAAAGAAACCACTAAGATTAATAAATAGTCTTTCTTTATATTATGAAAGGATAACAATACTTGAAAGCCTATAATGAGAACTCTATTCCTGCATAATTTTGTATAAAGGTATGGTTATTAAATATTCCATATGTTTCTTCCAAGCATAGAAACATTTCTGGAAGTTATCTTCTTTAAGCCTGTTAACACTTCATGTCTTCCGTTAGCTGAAAATTGGTTCCCTTAAGTGCACTTCAGTTTACGGAAGAGAAAAAAGTCACAATGGGCTCTCTCTCAGTTTCTGGCCAAAAAACAAATCCCTGTGTGTGAACATGCACTTTACTTACCAAAGTAGGGTGCTTTTTCACACACACAGGGATTTGTTTTTTGGCCAGAAACTAGCAAACAGAGAGCATGTTGTGCTGAAACATTGTCTTGATGGAGCATACAACCATCCTTCCACGATTCAGGTCTCTTCCTTCAAATTTTTTCATGCAGTCTTGTGTGCGAACTTCAGCGCAATATGCTTGATTGACAGTCTGATTTGATGAGATATATTCAGCTATAATAATTCCTTTAATATCAAAGAAAACAAGAAACATGGTTTTCATTTTTGATTTTGACATTCTTACTTTTTTTGGCCTGGGTGATTGTTTTGTTTTCCATTGCACTGACTGTCTTTTAGTTTCTGGGTTCTACTGGAACAGCCAACTTTCATTGCAAGTAATTACAGTGCTCAGAAAGTCTGGATCATCTTCAGTTTTTTATAAAACACCTTCACAAACTTTTAGTCTTCTCATTCTTTGAGTTTCATTCAAAAGTTTTACTGCCATCTTGGCACAACTTTTCTCGCACCTAAAATTTCAGTTAAATTTGTCTAGCTGTTTCTTTGTACATATGAAGTTCTGATGCATGCAATCATTCTAATGCTTAAACAACAATCACATCTAATCAGTATCCTTACCTGATCGACATTTTAATCAGTTTTCATGGATACTGGTCATTCATCATCTTCCACATTCTCTCTCTCTCCCTTCTAAAAAATTTTTATGCCATCAAACATGCAAGCAGTTGATATAATATCTTTCCTATAAAATTTTATGTAACAACTCATAACTTTCAGCTGGTGTTTTCTATAGTTCTGTTAAAAATTTAAGGTTGATTTGTTGTTCAATTCTTTTGTCTATTTTTCCGGCAAACTGCAAAAACACAAGATAATAAAAATTTCTCACTGCAAAGCTAATGAACATGTTGGAATGTGACTTGACAGACAACTAAGGAAAGGTTCAAGGTGAGCTGCTGTGCCTTTGTTTTTGATTCCAAGTTGAGTGAAGAGAATCTGCTACAACCTGGTACTCCATTTGTTTAGTACAGATACAAAGAAAAAAGAATTCATTCCCTTCTACTGCAATTAGGGAGCTCTTATTTACTGATATAAATGGTTTAATCAGTGACCTGGATGTTACATATGATCTATCAGAATGGCAGTACTGATGGATATCCATATCCATCTGGAGAATTCTTCATTGACAACTCAATTGATAAAATTAAAAGTTTGGCTACACACTGATAATGTTGTTACCCTCAATTCTTGCATATTCCATAAACTTAAAGGAAACTTTATGATGATTTGAAATTCTTGTTAGAAAAGGTTAATATTTTGAACACGAGTGGATAATTTGAAGGTGTTAACCATAATTCTTGACAGTACTAATAGAGGCATGTGATGCAAGAAACCAAGTGTATGAGCTTACGTAGCATCAGCCAAAAAAAAAAAATTTCACACAACCATTCCCTCTAAAAGTTTGTCCAGTTTCTCCTTGAATTTATTTAAGCTATCAACTTCCGCAACGACAGATGGAAGTTTGTTCCAGCAATTAACCAGCCACTGGCTAAAGGCAAATTTCTGCACATCTATTCTACAACAGTTGGGTTACACAAAAATTCACTTGTTTTATCTGTGAATGAGCAGCAGAGCTAAAGCTGATTGTTGGATTAGAAGGATGTGACCAAAAGAGAACTAATCTCACACCTGAAAGCAAAAATGCCATCAGTAAACCACCTCTTTCCAAGCTAAATACTCCCATTTCTTCATATAAAACTGAAACTAACAGAATGGTTGTTAAATCTGTAGATAGAGGGAGGCTGGATCTGTGATATAACAGGTTTGTAACTGTGTCAATATAATACACACTTTCACACTGTCAAATAGCATTTTCCCTACCACTTGAAAACCTTTGCTCTTCCAACCAAGGATATAAGAAAAACATAATGAACCTTCTACCTGCCAACAGGAAATGGTTATGATAAAAAAAAAAAAAACTTTAGATGATCCTGTCCTGCCAAGAGATTTTTGTTAAGAAGGTGGAAAGGAAAACAAGAATGAAAAGAATAAAATCTCAGCAACATAGAAATGTTCCACAAGCTTTTATTTTTATGAAAATCTTAAACAAGAAAGGTATAAAAACCTATACTACCAACTACCATGCGTTGGTTGAAGGCTTATTAGTCGGAAGAGATACTTGTTAACATTAGACTTGAATTTCTGTAGATTGTAATTATCAGGTAATACATGTGAATGAAGGTTGTTCCAGAGAACAGAAATAGAAAGGTAAATGAGGAAGAGGAAAAGGAAAAAATTAGTTCTGAGAGTTTGGAGTTATGTTGACTAGCTATGGCATGTGTTGAGACTGATTTGGAAAAGAGTAAAGGAATTGTGGATGCCAATCAAGGAGAACAAAAGAACATATTTGACGAGCCTTAGGAACTGTAGCGTAACAAGAAATAAATAGTGAACATACACACAATTTCAGTAGAATTGACATGGTTTCTGAGCCAATTTTGATGACTTCCATGATCTTGCCTATAAAATGTACAACAATGTCTGTGCCTCCAAGACATATTTCCAACAACAGGATATGTCAAAACTGTGTCAGTATAATATCTTTATATTGTACAGAACCAGTAAAAATATTACACGTGGTTGTGTGGCAGTTCTAAGAAACCCATGTTTCTGCCAAACATATTTTGCTGAGCTCTCCCCTCCCCTAAAGGAAGCAGTCTGATTAGCTGTTCATATACATGTTATAATCTGCTCCAACAAAATGAGATAGATAATCTCATAGCTCACCTATTCACATCTTCAATAATCACATAGATCAAAGAGGAATGCTAATTGCACAGTTTTTAGATAACAACCTTCTTGTCTTAATGACAGATCATCCTGCATACATTCACCTTCCTTCTGAAACAAATTTTTCAGTACATTTGACTATTTCTTTTTTTTTTTTTTATGAAAACCCCAAACATGAAAGGTATCAAAACCTATAGTACTTAGTACCGTGCATGGGTTGAAGGAGAAGTATGGGGGGAGGGAAATGCCAGACATTTTGCTCTAGAGACTAAACATGGGTTTCACCACTTCAAGCCGCCAATATCTGTTCAATTCTTTATTCTACTCTGTGGAAGGTAACCAATGATCCACTACATGATCATATTCTTGATAATAACTGAATTATCCAGCTTAGTGAGGGACTTCAGTCTAACCAAATCATCCAGTGAAGAACTCCTGACATCTCATTTAAAAAATTGGAACGTACTAGACTCCAGCTGCAAGGCTGGAGTCTAGTACGTTCTAGTACAGAAAAGGGCATCACTTATGCCATGGTTTTACACTTTAAAAACCTGTGCTATTTTGATTTGATTGGTCTTTACGAAGAAAGTGTTATTAGTCACAATCCAGAAGAGTGGCATCTTTTCAACAATTGAAGTAAAAGTTTGAAAGCCATGTTGCTTCACAGTCAGAATATACAGTGATTTTACAGAAGTTTGAAGCATTTTGATCTTCTTGATATTCTCTAATACAGAAGTTTGTATTAGAGAAGGTTAAGAACGACTAATATAAATGGGATGTCTGTGGGAACTTCAGGATTCTGGGTTCCTTCTTTGATAGGTGGTTTCACTAAGTTCCCTTGTTTCTCTGCTCTAGGATTGCAGGGCAATAGATCATCAGCACTACAGAAGAGAATGGCCTGATACACATAATGTAGTAAACAGTCCCTTAGGTTCCAAGAAACAGTGTAAATTATAAATTATAACTATAAAGTGTCATCCTAAAGATGACACTTTATAGTTATAATTTAGTGAAATTCCTGGGAGTTGTTTAGCATTTGTAGTGAATGGCTTTCTTGGTAACAATGAGTAAAAACTAAAAAGAACTAGTTGCTGAGTTAATCGAAAATTATTTAAAAATGGGGTGCAGAATATCAGTCAAGCTTCATTACTTCACTCTCACTTATAAATTTTTTCAAGACTAAATCTGGACAACGTTAGTGAAAATGATAGGGGAGAAGTTCCACCAGGACGTACAGTCAGTAGAGAAGAGATACCAAGGAAGGTGGGATGAAGCTATGTTAGCTGACCATATATGAACATCCTGACCATAGTTCAGGATGTTCATACTGGTTTACAAAAGACAGATGTTAAATTGTAAATTTCTAAGGAAATATTTTTTATTACTTTTTTTTGTAAATTTTTTTACCTACTTTTTAATATGAGATTTTTTTAGCCTGTTCTTTACTTGTAACAAAGATTAATACTCTTTTCACAGAAGTTAAACATGTTAATAAATCTGATATAGTATTATTGCACATTTACTTTTCTTTCATTGATGCTGTGCAAAACTAAGGTCATATTTAATTGAACCAAAACATAACCAATTTATTTAGTTGTCGGGACTGTTTGGGCGTGTTGTAATAATTGTCCTTTCCTTCCAGTAAAATAATTAAATACAGTGGATTCCGGTTATTTGGGCCACCGGTTAATCGGGGCAGCCGTTTATTTGGAGCAAATCTTAAAAAACAGAACCCAATCGAGAAAATAACCAGGGTTTACTTTGCTTAATTGGGACAACATGCTGTTTAATCGGGGCAGGAGACCCCAGCACTGGAGATTACCCTACGATTGTCTCTGACTGTACTACATGGTTCGGTCGAATTTCTGGAGGTCACAACCATAAAACAATAAAGACAATTAGCAGTCACCTGTTTATTGGACTTTTCTGTTAGTGCAATCTATCATAAACGGATAGTAAACTCGATCTTATTGAATTTACAATAATACCAACAGCTGGAATTCTGTGGGTTATTATGGTGAAATGTGTTTACACTTCCATGACATCTTAAATCATAAAAAAAATTAATTTTCATAATCTTCTCTTCATTTCTATTTTTAAAGCTTCGTAACTTGTTACTCCGCTCTCACTTGCGCATAATGCGTTACTTGCAATTTGTGTTCGCCGTGTTCTTTGTTATTGATTGCTTATCTTTTTACCATTTTAAATTTTAACCCCCCCCCCAGAAATGTCGGTGAACAGAAATGTCAACGAGTTAGTATGTACGTATTAATTATTCCGATTATCACGTATATTCTTCCGGTGCCTCCATAGCCAGGTGGGCAGGGCAGCAGTGCATAGCACATGCTTCTTGATTAGACCGGGGTTCGAGCCCGTGACCACCAAATACGGAGGATGTGGAAAGGTCAGGGAATGACCACCGCATATCCCGGAGCAATATGGCCTTAGTTGCTAATGCTCCTAAAAACCAAATAACAAAAAAACAACAGTATATTCTTTCAATTTTCATGTATCATTTAATTTTTTAATTGGTAAGGTAATAAAGGGTAAATTTGTGCTTAATATATCTTTACTTATATACCCTGTGGATAATATTCCTCCTATTTTTGCTAATTAGAAACGCTGTTTAATAGAATTAAAATTCAATTCACAGACATGATCACAATGACCGGCGCTTACTACACATCGTATAGTGAATGGTACTTTACTGTGGTGAGTCCGCCGTAACATGATTTGATTGTGCAGTGAACCAATTGTAAAGCGGGGATCTCTTGTATTTTTAACTATTTACGCGAAACTTCGGATAATTGGGGCAGCCGCTTAATCAGGCCAAAATGCACTAGTCCTGATGTGTCTCAAATAACCAGAATCGACTGTACTTCAAATGTCTTTACTAAAATTACTTAAGGTGATATTTGGAATCAGCATACCCAAATTCATAAAGAAACACCAAGAAATGTAGATAAACAGAACTTTTTTAAATATATTACATGGTATGATGTCTATAATTATTTCTGAAATAAAAAAAAATATATATATTTTTTTTTAGGCAATGCTGTTTATAATTATGAACAGATACAAGTATGATGAGTTCTACAATTTTGAACATCAAGTAAGTTGGAAAATAATTCTTAATAAATAATAATAAAATTCTTTATTCATAGAAATGTACAGGGACACAATTCCCACTGCAGGCAACTTTTTTAAATATATTACATAGTATGATGTCTATAGTGAAATGTCAGTGGAATCTAACAATTAACTGGACACATTACATTAAGTACATACAATACATACAATAATTTATAGATAGATTTTATTGGAGTGTATGACTTCCTATGGCCTGTAATGCAAATCCTCCTCTTCATAGAATACTTTCCACCAATTCGTACCACTTATCAGTGAAAAAAATTTTCTGTTCCTTCAGCAGAGCAGTTTTTGAATTGGGTAAGTGAAGTGTGCTATGAGCAAGTCCTCATGGCTTTCCATTTCATCCAATTGCAGTTCTATTGGGCTCTGATTGGGTGAGTGCATTGTTTTTCCAACACAAAGCCATCATGTGGAATTTGTTGATATGGAATTGTAGTGGCCTGCTGAAAACTATAAGAGCCTGCCCTAATTGGAAACTTTTACTACTGATTATTATATCCCCCCACCCCATTATCATGCTTATCCCTCTTCTAGGCATTAGATTTACTTTATTTAAATCCTGCATCCAGTATATCAGAATGATACCATGTTTCTGATATTTCTATTATTTCTACATTTTATGACTGGTGCAAAACATTAAAAGGGTTATAAAATAGGATATTTTAAGAATTATTTCATTCTATTATAAATGTTTTATTAAATATATTGTACTTAGTATAGTGTTATATATTGTACTTTTATGTCATTTTTAATTATAAATTTTTATATAATTTGCTAAATTATGGCCTGGTGAAAATACTATGACTCAGGATTGCATGACTGGGGAATGATTGGGGAATTTGGCATGTGATTCTCCCTTAAGTTATAGTTTTACTTAATGTAATAACAACAAGAATTGAAGCTATCTCTGTAAGATCATAGTGCCCTGTGATGCTTAAAGAGTTAATACCCTGGATGAAATTAAATTAGTGGACTCATTAGGCACCAAAGAAATTCAAATCAATACAGGATCTTTTCTGATGCAGTTGATTATAGAGAACCACCACCACCAGGGTCAGAAGGTACTAGCCTTACAGGTAGATGTAATTCTGGGTGACTAAATTGTCAGAAAAACAGGGAATATATTATGTAATGGGAATAAGTGGAAAAGGATCAGGATGTTTACCAGAAGCTAAGGCTAATGATATCATATTTTAAGGCAATAAAAGGTGATATTGTTAAGTGTAAGTACTAGTGTTAAATGTAAATAGTCTGAGGTCTTAGATCAGCATTATGAGGTGATTTTGAATAAAAGCTGTGAGTTAGGGCTTAATATGAGAGTCTGTAATTTCACCCAAGCGTGGGGTGCGAATTTGTCCTGAGTCAATCAGTTCCAGTGTGGAGATTGTGTAGCACTTGTGGGGTAAAATTTTTTTTAACATGGCCTACACTTGTTAACAGAAGAGGATGCTTTTTTAAATACAGGATACTTAAATAAGAAGAGGCATTTTGCTAATGCTATTGAGACAGAGTTAGGTTTTTCAAAAAGCTATGCCTTTAATTGTCATCATTCTGTTGATGACAATTAAAAGCAGAGATAGATATTATATTCTTGTGCTGCTTCAAACCATTGTATTTGGACAAATACTGACTTGGGAATCAGTAGAGAAAATATAGTGCCAACTGGGGTTTATCCTTATGACACTAATAATATAGTATTCTTATAACACTAATAAAGTCTGGAACTGCCTGTAAGGCCATAGAACCCTGGGAAAGTATTGAGAAATTACTGAACAGTTGTGCAGATAATTCTTAAACTAACCTAATATCCAGCTGGAAAATTCCTGGAGAAACCACTGCCATAAGTAGTTATAAAGGATGTGTTTGGGTCACAATGAACATAATAAGATAGATTCTCATATGCTTGAAGTGTAGTTAACAAATTTTAATGAAGGCAAAGTGCTAATTAACCTTTTTTACACCATATCTATATATATATATTTTGCATGTCTGGGCTCTGAAGAGTATAAGTACATTTTCAAGATTGTTTCATATATAATTCAAATAACATATCCGTTATTGTTTTTTAAAATCTTGCAGTGCATGTTTCTGTCTCTTATTTGTGCCTCCACCAATAATAGTTGAGACAGTTTAAATAGGTGGAATCACCAAAATAGCTTTTAAAATCAGAGGTGGAGATTGCATCTGTGAGCACATTTTTGGCCGTTTCTGGTTTACGAAAGCTGAAATTTTACAGAATTCAAATCAAATAATTGATGAAATTGAATCAAGTGATGCATAAAGTTATGACTAGATATAAAATATAGTATTTCATCAAAGAAGTGGCAAGAAGTTTTTTACGATTTTTTTTTTGTAAATTTTTAAAAATTTTGATTTGATTTTTGAGATTAATTTCATTCCATCGTTGAGAGACCAAGTCATAACCATAAATTATTTATTAAAACATTAATAAAATTAATTAATATTAAAAAAATTTAAAACCATTTATATACAAATTTTCAGAATTTCCTGAAGAAACTCACTTCCCATGGCCCACCCATACACTTTGAGGTACTCAATCTGGAAAGGATTGATCAGCCAATATGGACATAATGAGAATGTATAATAATTTTTATTTTTGTGGGGTAAAAAAAGATTTTCAATACAGATGATCAGAGGAATTATACAAATACAAAAGATAAAAGATTTACAAATATTAGTAACTGTTGTGCAGCCCAGAAGCTGTGGCTATAAAATTTGTTTACAAGCATACATATTTTGAGTTACTCAGTAAGTGAGATGAAGGTAAGTTAAAAATAAATATATATATGAATAAGACAATTAAGCTGAAGAGGGGAGGGGGGGTTAGCTGACATTTTGAAAGCCACTGCTTCTTCTTCTACTGGGATTCCTGATACACAAAGTTCATAAAGCACAGTCTGACTAATCTGCATGAAGGGTAAAACCAAAATTGAGTCATTTAGGGATAACAAACACTGGGCTAACAAAAATGAAAGTAGGAGTGTACTACTATAGACCAAATGACTGATGGATATAATAAACAACTATACAGCCAAATCAAGTGAGCCAGCAAATCAGAATGTCTTATCATGGAGGTGGGTTTAACTTTTCAAATGATAAAAATAATAGATGTTAGAATTTATAGGGTGGCAGCCAGGTCATTAGCAGAAAATTTCTGGATTTGCTAGATGACTGTTAGTGAGATTACAAAAAAGAGCAATATTATTGATATGATTATTAGCAGTGATTCATCATGTATTATGAATCTTCATGTAATGGAACAGCCACTAGGTTTCAGGCAGGGGCTCACAGAGTATTGATATAGGATTTTGTTTTCACAATGACAGTTATAATGGATTTAGACATTTTCAAAATTATTTTCAGTGGCATCGACTCATGTTAATAATCATAAATTCCAAATGGGAAGTAATCATAAAGCAAAGTTTTTTTTTTTTTTTATACAAACTAAGAGAAATATTGTTCAAGGTTTAGATCAAAATTGGTCTCAGAAGAAAACTGATGAGTTTAATGATAGCGAAAAAGAATGCATGAGATGATTGAAAATTGCTACTGAACATCAAATCTGATAGTATATATAAATTAGTCTATAAGGCATGCTAGAGTAGGTTACAAGAAGTATTTAGCTATAAGTGCAAAGAAAAGTAGAAAGGAATTATTTTTCTTTTGTTAAAACTAAGTAGATGACTCATGTTATTCCACTTAATATGAGTGACATAGCTATTGATGATCCTATATAGGTTGCTGTCAAATTAAAAAAAAAAAAAAAATATATATATATATATATATATATATATATATATTTTTTTTTTTTTTTTTTTTTTCATTAATATTCAACATCCACACATGAATGGTTTTTAGGGATTGGGACAGTAAACATTAGAACTGTTTAGGAGTTAAATGATTTTTTGATAACCGAAAGGAGGTGGGGAATAAAAATTATTACAGCTGAACCTGGGCACCTGGGGCTGAAGGAATCTATCCATTTATATTAGAAGCAGCAGCAGAAGAGGCAATCAAATCTATATATATATATATATATATAATACTGAATGCATGCTTGGATTCAGGGGAAAGTCCCTACAGATTGGAGGTGTGAAAATTCTCCCCTATTCACAAAGACAGCTCAAAAGGTAAAGTGAATAACTACAGACCTTAAAATTGTTACTTCTGTGTTAGGGAAACTGAGGAGTCAATAATTAAAGAAGGTAATCCAAGATCATTTTGGTAGGAATAGAGCTATAAGGTAGAGCTATATGAACTCGTTAAAGGTAGGTCTATACTTGACCAATTTGATTAGCTACTATGAAGTTATCATAAAGAACTGGATAAAGAATAATTTTGACATCATATATGTAGGTCTCATTGAAGATCTTGAAATTGTATCAGTAAAGGTTTTGATCCATGAACAATTGTTGTATAAACTAGAGCAATGTGGCATTAGGGGTGAGTTACTGCTCATAATTACTACTCTGGATAAAGAGATTAGTTAAGTGGTAGGAGACAAAGTAGTTATTGATGGCTTCTGCTCTTCATTGACTGTTATGAGCAGTGAACCATAAGATTCATTATTTGGTATTCCTTATGTTTTGAGTGATGGTTTAGTATTTGGTATTCCTCATGTTTTGAGAATTAGTATTCAATAGTATTAGTATTATTCAGCTGATGCAGCAAAAGTTACACTAGCTAAATAAAAATTAAATAAATAAAATAACAATTATAAAACCCTTATGTTTTCCACTTGTCATGTAGATGCTGATCTAGCTGACCTTTGAATTTTTCCAAGTTCTCAGCCTCAACTACCCATGGAGGTAACTTAGTCTTTCCTCATGTGGCACCCTTTGCCAATTTCACCAAGCACATTGCTAACTGCTAACCTTTGAAAATTTAAAAAGTTCAATGTCTTTCTTTTGTGTGGTTTTCTTACTCACAGAGTATTGTGTCCAATGTCTCCCAGTGAAAATCTATTCATTGGGAGAGAAAGAAAGAAAGAAAGGAAAAAAAAAAAAAAAAATTTCAACACCACATATGCCACCATAGTTAATGTATAGGGCAGCCAAAGCTTCCCTAGATATTTTCAAATATCAGAATTTCAAACATGTAAGCTGTAAATGTTAATACAGTTAGTTAAAATCACTTAAACACATCTTTATCCACATTAGGGCATATAATTATCCACTGTTAACACATACAGTAGGCATCAAGCTACCTGGTAGGAATCTAATAATTTATCAAAAAATAATCAACAGACAACATTTAGAGCCTAATTAATACTGAGCGTAATATTCAGATTGCACTTGCACTGCAATAAACAGGCTTGAACAATCTCTTAATCCATTCCATTGCTGAGAAGTTTCCAGATTCAAGTAGAATTTCTGTACTTTATATTGGTTTCTTACCCACTGTTGGTTCCCCTTCTGCACAGAAACTTTTTCATATCCAAGATGATAAATCTCTGCCTTCTGATTATCATCCCATTTTGCTTACTACAACCCCTTCCAAAGCAATGGAGAAATTTGTGACCCACCATCTCAACTCTCACACTCTGGAAAACATCCATTTGATAAATGATTGCCAATATGAATTTTGTTCAATTTTCTACCCACTGATGATATCTTTGCTAGTTTGCAGAATTTATTTTATATTTTAAGTTGCATTCATTTGATCAGTTTCCTACAAAGAATCATTTTGGTACTGTGTGTGTCACACCCTTGAATGCAAAACATGTTCCACGTGTTCTTGCCATTAATGTTTTTATTTTTTGCAACTTTACATTTTCTGTATTGCATGCTATTTATTTCTGTAAAGAACTGTTTTAGATTCTGAGGCTTTCTCTTGTGATGAATTTTTGTACCTTTTTTATTTCTGTAAAAATAATAAACTTAGAGTAATATTTTTTATAACCTATTCTGCTTTATTTTATATTATTTAAAAATTCATTTAGGGTGAAGATGAAGCCATGTTTGATGAATACAGGAAGTCTCTCAAAGTTTTGTTTGACAATCTTGCACTTCTGGTAAGGCAAACTATTTTAATTTTTATTTAATATTATTACAAATTGTTCCTTCCAAGTGTACAGAAGTGCAAAATGTTACGGTTCGTTTTGGAAATGCGCTGCATAGCATCTTCAAACACAATCTTAATTCTTTTAAATCACTTTCAAAATTGAGAAAGTGTCAAATGAGTGTGGGGGGTAGTTGAAGTTTTCCAATAGCTGTGAGTTCTGTGGAATTTTTCTGTGGAATTTTGAAAATTTGTAAAAATGAAAACTTGGTATATAAAAGCTTTTAAATATTAATTATTTTATATTAGCATTAGTAGAGGCATATGATGCAAGAAAGCAAACTTATGCAGCATCAGCCAAGGGGAAAAAAAAAAAGTGTACTTCCATTTCACTCCTCTGTTCGTTCAAAATACCTGTCCAGCTGAGCCTTAAATTTATTTAGGCTATCAACTTCCACAACAAGGGATGGAAGTCTGTTCCACCAACCAACTACCCGCTGGCTAAAGGCAAATTTCTGCGAATCTATCCTACATCTGTCTTTCTTCAATCTGAATTTATGCCCTCTCAGGTGATTATTCTGAGCAAGAGGAAGAATTCCATCAGGATTGAGCATGCTCAAAGCATTCAAGGCTTTATATACCTCTATCAGATCATCTTGCCGGTGGTGCCTCCGTAGCCAGGTGGGAAGGAGCAGCAGTGCTTACCACACACTTCTTGATTAGACCGGGGTTCGAGCCTGTCACCACCAAATACGGAGGATGCAGAAAGGTCAGGGAATGACCACTGCATATTCCTGGAGCAATATGGCCTTAGTTGCTAATGCTCCTAAAAAAAAAAAAAAAAAAACCTCACCGGTGCCTAGTCTCCAGACACTGTAATTTACAAAACTTAAGCCGGGGTTCGAGCCCATCACCACCAAATACGGAGGATGCAGAAAGGTCAGGGAATGACCACGCATATCCCACAGCAATATGGCCTTAGTTGCTAATTCTCCTAAAAACCAAATAACAAACAAACAAAACTTAAGCCTTTCTTTGTAAAAGCAACCCTTTGTTCCATTCAATAATCTTGTTGCCCCTTCTCTGTACTCGTTCCAGCAGCTCTACATCCTTCTTGAAATGAAGCCTCCAGACCTGTATACAGTACTCAAGGTGTGGCCTGACCATTGCCTTATACAAGGGAATAATCACCTCCTTATCCCTGCTAGAAAAATTCCTGTATATCATTGACAAGACACCATGAGCTACTCTTGCAGCCTGTCTGCACTGCTCAGAGAACTTCATATCTTCCTGCACAATTACTCCAGGTCCTTTTCATTCTCTACCACTGTCAGTGTAGTACCACAGAGTTGATATGTTGCTCTGGGGTTGCTGTTTCCCATGTGTAGTACTTTACATTTGTCAACGTTAAACTTCATTCGCCACCTCTCAGCCCATCTGCTCAACCTTTCCAGATCCTGTTGCAGCAGCATAGCGTCAGTAGTGTCTTTAACAACCCTGCCAACCTTTGTATTGTCTGCAAACTTGGACATTAAGCTTGATATACCATCATCAATATCATTTATAAAGATTATATTATTATATTACAGAAAACAATAATGGACCCAACACGGAACCCTGAGGGACTCCACTAATAACATTAGTCCACAATGAGCAGTGTCCATTGATTACCACGCTCTGTCTTTTCCCCCTCAACTATCCCTTTATCCATAGCAGCAATTTGCCTCCAATGCCACACTGCCCCAATTTGTGCAGCAGTCTTCCATGTGCAACAGTATCAAAAGCCTATCTAAGATCCAAATATATAATATCAAAGTTATTCCCTGCATCCAGTTCTTTTGTGACTGCAACATGGTATCCAATCAAATTGGTCAGGCAAGACTTTCCCTTAACAAAACCTGAAGTCTTGTCTAGATGATCCTGCAGTGCTTCTTTCACCAGTGCCTCCATTAATTTTCCTGGAACAGAAGTTAAACTCACAGGTCTATAATTACTTGTGTCAGCCTTTGATCCTCCTTTGTGAATTGGGGTCACATTTGCATATCTCCAGTCCATGGGTACTTCCCCTGAGTCCAAGGAATCTCTCATAATTATGGCTGAGGGTTTGCTTACTTCCTTTGCTGCCTCCTTTAATATAACTGGATAGATCCCATCCACCCCAGGTGCCTTTTTTTTTGTTTATCCTCAACGATTTCTCCTCCACTTTCCTCTCAGTTATTACAAAATCATCTAGCTCACTGCCAGAGTTTACTTCACCTCTGGCATTCCCCTTCCTGAATAACTCATGTGTGAATGTAGATGCAAAATACTCGTTTAATATGTTAGCCTTCTGAGCAGGATCCTCAACTGTTGAATCATCAATATCCAGTGGACCAATCTGATTCATCCCTTTGCTTCTAGAGTTTACATAGGTAAAGAACTCTTTTCTGTTTTTCTTTGCATCCTTTGCCAAGGATTTCTCATAATCTGCCTTTGCCTGCCTAATCTTCTTTGTGACTTGGTTACAGACCAGCTTATATCTATCATATGCTTCCATGTCACCTATTAATATATATGTATCCCATGCACTTTTCTTCTCTGCCATATGTCTCATTAGTTCATCTGACATCCATTTAGACCTAAACCTTGAACAATATTTCTTAGTTGGTATGTAAAGCCTAGTAGCTTCCACAATAAGTTCTTTGAATGCTTCCCATTTTGAATTTGCTCTTGGTAACATCATCAGTTGGTACCACTGTATAGAACTTAAATACTGTCTCAGACCATCGTAGTCGCCTTTACGAAAGAAAAACCTTCCCTTTACCCCTGATGGTAGTTACCTCTTTGAGTAAATCCCACTTCCGCACACTGTGATTACTGCCACCTAGTGGTTCCTTTATCTGCAGATTATTAATGCATAAAGAATCACTACTGATAATCAGATCAAGAGTATTACTCCCTCTAGTTGCTTGCCTCCCGAACATGCTGATATAGAAAACAATCATCCAATAAATCCCCAAAAGCCTTGCGAGTGTGTGAGTGACCAACCCACAAATTCCAGTCGATATCTGGGAAATTAAAATTTCTTTCGCCTTTACGAAAGAAAAACCTTCCCTTTACCCCTGATGGTAGTTACCTCTTTGAGTAAATCCCACTTCAGCACACTGTGATTACTGCCACCTAGTGGTTCCTTTATCTGCAGATTATTAATGCATAAAGAATCACTACTGATAATCAGATCAAGAGTATTACTCCCTCTAGTTGCCTCCCGAACATGCTGATATAGAAAACAATCATCCAATAAATCCCCAAAAGCCTTGCGAGTGTGTGAGTGACCAACCCACAAATTCCAGTCGATATCTGGGAAATTAAAATCCCCCATTATAAGACTGATTTACTGGCCCACTGTTATTTCCCTGTACAGTTTCTTATTATACTCATCAGAGTCATTAGGCCTATAGCACACTCCTACTCTCAATTTTGATTTCCCAATGCTTATGTCACACCAAAGTGACTCGACACTGCACTGTACAGCGATGTCAACTGGCTTCACTTCCTGGATTTTGTGTTTCTTAACTAATAGCATAACCCCCTCCTCCCTTCCTATCCTGTCTATCCTTTCTGTACACATTGTACTCCCCAAATTCCAGTTCTGCATTCTTTATGTCTGTGTGACACCACGTTTCTGATATTCCAACAGTATCTGCCTTTGATGTTTTGAGCAATACCTCAAATTCATCAAATTTATTTACCAAACTCCTAGCATTGGTGTACATGCAAGTACACATGCACCTGTTCCTATTCTTAGCTACTCCTAACACAACCCATGTGTTTACTTGTATCGCAATGACTCCCAGCAGTCTCTGAAATATCCTGCATCTTGTTTTCCAGGCTGCTGCTCATTCCAATAGAAGCAGTGCAAGAATCACTTTCACCTCTGCCAATGGCTACTGTTAATCTATTAGTCCTTGTATCCCTCCCCATGCTAGCAGTTTTCCGACCCGTTGATAGCATTAGCAAATATTCTTGCACCCTTTCTATTTAACTGTATTACATCCCTGTAGAAGCAGTCTCTCCTGTTAACATATTATGTTATATTATGTTGATGATTGCTCAGCATTAGAATGAAATCTCTACAAATAAAATAAGAAGTAAAAATAAAAGCACAAGCTCATTGTTACTTTTAATGCAATAATAAACTTGCATTTATCTATAATTTCATGAATTTCTTGGTCTGAATTCCAGATAATATATTCAGTTTCAGCCTATGTATATCCATATCAGAAAACTGAAGCTAAAATTTGCAATCCTCTTCATTTAAACCCTCTTTTGTGCTGCTATCTGTTATAAACTGTCTACTGTTAGTTGGGAAAACAGATAAGAAACGTTAGCATTTCTTGGATGATTTCAAGACAATTCATATATTAATGGAAATGTTATTTGAATTAATAACATGTCCATTAATATATGAATTGTAATATTTTTAATGACTTTCGAAGCATATGTGAACTTTAGGAAGGGCTAAAAAAATTCTTGTGACCACACACTCAGCTAAAATATCCAATTAATAACTTAAATTTTTTGATTAAATTTGTGAAGCACATGATTTATACTTATTAACTTTAAGTATAATTAAAATAAGATAGTAACACAACTATGAATTGTGAAAAAGACATTACATGGTTATTCATCTAGAAATTATGTAGTGCAGTTAGATAGGAATGAAATAACTAAACCACTTGAAATTAAGTTTGAGTAGAATTGATTGTGTTGAAGTTACAGATTACATGTATGTATGTTTTACTTCTGAACCACTATTTGTCTTTCAAATGCTTTTACAAAAATGATTATTTTGCACAGTAATTATACTTTACAGAAGAATTATTTATATAAAAAATAAATTTAAAAGCGGAGGAAGGAAAGATCAATTGAATTTGTAGAAAGAATTTTTTTTTTTATTTATAACTGCCACATTACCATTGTTATGAAAAAGTTAATTTAAGATTTAAAACAGAATAAATGTAATTAACCTCCCTGTATTTTACTTTTAGCAAAAAAAAATGGTATGCTATTTTTATTAATTTTCTTTTTGAAATAGCTGTCGTTTAACTAGAAGACCACCTGCAACTCTACTCAGCACATAGAGCTGAACATTCTGACTTCTGCAGCTGTCTTCCCAGACACTGATATCCAAGCAGATTCCCCTGAATGCAGCATATTCACTGCAGAGCTGCACACAATTGAGCTAGCCTTGGATTACATACAAACCCACTGCCACCAAAACTCTATTATATCAATTTTCTCAGTTCATTGCATGCCTTGTCATTGATGAGGTTTAATCCTCATCTAGTCCTGTCCCAGGTGTTACAGAGGCTACACTTCCTTTCTGAATCTCAATTTGATATTCATTTCTGCCGGATGTGCAGCCATGATCATAGGAAATAATTTGCAGACACCACAGCCAAATCAGCGGTGACCATTTTATAATTTTGCCTGTTAGTCACCTATACAGACTACAGGCAAGTAATATGTAAGAAACTGGTTTCCCAATGGTATCACTTGTGGCATGGGCAGACTGAAAACAAGTTATATGAGATTAAGCCTGTAATCTAATATTGGTAGTCTAGTCTGCATGGGAATTGTAAACAGGAAGTTGTTCTGGCTTGGCTCCACATAGGGACATGGTCATCTGACACACTTTACTTTTCACTTGCTTCTAGCTTATTTAATTCTGACAGCACTTTTGTGACATAAAGTATGTTGTTATGTATTTATCACTATTCATTCATACCTTGGCATGAAAAACAACCATAAAATATTTTTAATGCAGTGTTTAGTAGTTTAAAGTGTATCTTTAGCAGATACACTTTCTTCATCTGACCTCCTTTCAGGTGTAAATCTCATTCCCTGCACCTCAAAATGAAGGAACTTGTTTTGAGGCGAGAGAATTGGAGAAAAGAGAATTTTTCTCCAATCTTTAGTCCAGCTTTTATTCCTTTTGGTCCAGTTCAGTCTTTTTTTAGCATGTCTCTTTGGACAAAAGTTGCTTTTATGGGTGGTTTACATGCTCTGACCAATTTCTAAAAGTCTGCAACAGACCATTGATATATTTTCATGCAAGTTCCAACCAAATCCTCTTGTAAGTCAGAATTGGTTATACGAGAATCTGTTTTACTTCTTCTGATTATATAAGCATCAGTGTAAATTTTTTCCACCCCATCCACATCAGCCTTTTCTTTTGGGTGAAATTGAACCTGTCTCATGTTTCAGCCTATTTTTAACAGCTCCCAAACTAACTTGATACTATTCTGCTACCTTCCTCTGAGTAAGAGAAGTATGTTCTTATACGGTTACACTCTTAGACCATTTTCTTGGGGTCAGATCCATTTCTGAAATGAAAGATCAGTGAACACTAAAGCACTGTACAGAATACATATTTAAAAATATAGCCCTCTGCATAAATCATTCTTTAGCCAGCGGGTGGTTAATTGCTGGAACAAACTTCCATCTGTTGTCGTAGAAGTTGATAGCTTAAAACAGATTCAAGGCAGAACTAGATAAACATTTGGAGCAAGTGGATGGGTGAAATGAGAAGGGTCTGGTTTTTTTTTTTTTTTTGTGCTGATGCTATATAAGCTTGCTTTCTTGCACCATGTGCCCTGCTAATGCTAATTTCCTTAAAACACACCTGTAGTGACATAAAATGATCCTGTAAAGAAATTGATGAAAAGACAGTTATAAATAGCTGTTAACATGATAAAAGACAATATACCAAAATTCCCATTTTGTGCACATTAATTTGTACAAGACTGTAAAATGCAAGCTTTAATGTTTGTTAAGCCAAATAAACAAAAACAGAATGATATTGAAAGGAGTTTATTAGAAGATTCTGTCTTTTTCATATTTAATGAAAATTGAAAATGTGACATCAATGAAACATCAGATAATTAATGACTGTCTGCATTAATATAAAAGCAGACCAAAAAAAAAAGTATTAATTTTGGATTTCTGAGTGTTTCAATGAGCTGTAACATAAAAGTTAAACAAGCTTGCATTAGAAAAACCTTGATTGCCTAAACATATATAGTAATTACCAGGTGAAGAAAAGAAGAAATACTGTAGAGGATTGTAAAGCAGTGGCACATATTTATTTAGAAAATTAAAAAAAATAGAAAGAAAGAAATAATTTAATGACAATACCAGAACTGAAATAATTAAATCTGATCTAGTTGAAATGATGCCCATAAGAGTCTTTTATGGTGTAATAACTCAGCTCTGCTTTGTATAACAACTTGAAAAAAAAATTACTACTTCTGTGACTAAGCACCAGATGAAATACCAATAAAAATTTTCCCATTCAACAATAGGATTCAGACCTTAATTGCTTTCTAATGATGCACGCATCACAAACTGACTGAAAAAAGGAATATATTTCATTATATGGTTTTCATTTTATTATAACTTGTTGAATTCTGAATATAAAATATATTTCTATTAAATCTTTTTTATTTTATTTATTTTATTTTATTTTTTTTTGCAGGACAAAGAAGTTGTATTAGGTAGAACAAAGGAAATGATTACCAATACGTTACAACAGTGGAGAACACTGCCATTTCAGGATGTTGAAGCTGCCATAACATTTTTATATCTTTTAGGAGAAGCACTTCCAGTATGTATTTTTCACCTCTGACATCATTTCTAAATTTTTATTGTATATGTTAAGTTGACAATAAAAATTGGAACATAAATAAAAATTATAAGTAAAAAAAATCATGCATTGTTATTTAAAAAAAAAAAAAAACCTTCCATGAGGTTTTCTGTGATTCTTACATAATCAATCAAGCAAATATAGGACAGCTCTCACCTGCCCTTGTTCAGTCATGTCTTGCCATCTTGAAGTACATACACATGGATTGCAATTTTATACTATTGTTATTTATTAATACAGGTCATCGTCATCATCAGCCATTTTCAATCCACTGCAGGATGAAGGCCTCTCCAGTAACTTTCCAGTTCTTTCTGTTTTGTGCAATGGCCATCCATTTACTACCCACAAACTTATGAATTTCATCCATCCATCTCTTTTGTTGTCTTCCAGGTTTTATTCTAGCTCCCCTTGGGTACCATTCTGTTATTTTCTTAGTCCATCTGTCATCATGTCTTCGAGCTGTGTGTCCTGCCCAAGACCATTTTAGTTCTTTAGTTTTGATAAGAATGTCCTTTACTTGAGTTTTCGGCCCAATATATGTTTTTCTCTTCTTGTCTAACAGTGATTCCCAATATAATTCGTTCCATTCTTTGCTGTGTAGTTCTCAGTTTCTCTTCCATTCTTTTGGTGAGTGCCCAAGTTTCACTTCCATAAGTCATGATGGGGAGTATACATTGGTTCATTATTTTACATTTCAGACAAATTGGGATATTACTCCTCAGTATATTTCCTGAATGCTATCCATCCAAAATTTACTCTTCTCTTGACTTCCAGCCATTTATCATTATTACAGCTAATGAGTTGTCCCAGATATGTATATGACTCCACCTTTTCAATTACTGCTCCTTCAATCATATCCCTTTCTGTGGCATACTTGTTCATCATTACTTTTGTTTTAGCCATATTCATCTTTAGTCCAAAATCCTTACTAACTGTGCATAACTGATTAAGATTTTCATCTAATTCTTTGGGATCGTGGCTTATAACTACAATGTCATCTGCAAATCTTAAATGGTTTAGGTATTCTCTATTCACATTGACTCCTTTCTGTGACCAGTCTAATCTTCTGAAAGCTTCCTCAAGGGCAGCAGTAAACAACTTCGGGAGTATTGTGTCTCCTTGTCGATCTCCTTTTTTCAATTTTAAATTTACTACTGTCTTTATCTAGTCTAATAAAGGAGGTAGCATTCTCATATATTTTCTTCAAAATCGTAATATATGGGGTATCTATGCCTTGTCTTTTACAGTGCCCGAAACATTGCCTTATGCTGTATAGAGTCAAATGCCAGGCATACTTGATGAGAATCCTGTCCTAAAGCTAGCTTTCTTTTTTGGTTGATTCTCATCAAGTATTCTTTCTAATCTGTTAGTAATGACCCTTGTGAGCAACTTGTAGATGTGGGATAACAAGCTAATTGGTCTGTAATTTCCAATTTCTGTTTTATCTCCTTTCTTATGCAGCAAAACTATGATTGCATTATTCCGCTCCTTAGGGGGTCACACCTTTTCTAATGCATTTTGTGAAGAGTCTTGCCAGTTTTTGTGTGTCATGTCTCTTCCTCCCAATTTTAACAACTCTACAGTAACTTCATCTTCCCTCGGCGCCTCCGTAGCCAGGTGGGAAGGAGCAGCAGCAGTGCGTAGCACACACTTCTTGATTAGACCGGGGTTCGAGCCCATCACCACCAAATAAGGAGGATGCGGAAAGGTCAGGGAATGACCATCGCATATCCTGGAGCAATATGGCCTTAGTTGCTAATGCTCCTAAAATCCAAACAACAACAACATCTTCCCTCGGGCTTTCTGATTCTTCATTTTCTTCAATGCATGTTCTACCTCATCAGGAATGATTTCAGGTATGTTGTATGTGTTACTAATTTGTGATCCATCATTCAATTGCTCCTTGTATAATTCTCTATAGTAGACTTCTGCTATTTGAATTATGCCTTCTCTGCTATTTATAAGTACATCATCGCTATTCTTCAGTTTCAGTATCATTTGTCTTTCTGTATTACTGCTTATGGCTGCTGATTTAAATCCTTTGTTTTCCCTTAATGCTTGTTCTAATTTTCTTGTGTTAAATTTTCTTATGTCCTCTCTGAGTCTCTCTCTAATGGCTTTGCATAACTCAGTATACTCAGTTTTCTCCTTGTCAGTGTTTTTCTTGCTCTTCATTTGTCGTCTTCGGTTCATCATGACAAGTGTTTCTCGACTTTTTTTTTTTTATTTCTTTTTACCTATAGGTTTCTTGGGCTTTATCACTTTCAGAAAGTTGTAATATTCCTCGTCGATATCTTGTTCCTGAGCAGTCTGCAGAAGCTCAAACTTGTTATTAAGTTCCAGTACATACTGCTTTTTCTCCTCTTCTGTTATCTCAAAAACCTTCATATTATTTACTTGAGTCAGTTTTTTCCTTTCTTTTCTCACATCTATATCAAGTGTGCATCTTACCATTCTGTGATCACTTCCAACATTTACCCTGTTCAGGACAGTAACATCATTCACAATATATCTTCTGTTAGTGAGGATGAAGTCAATTTCATTAGTTGTTAATCCATTTGGGCTCTTTCATGTCCACTTTCTGTTCACCCTTTTCTTGAAAAAAGAGTTCATTACTGATGTTCCTCGAGATTCTGCAAATTCCACAAGTCTTTCATCTCTTTCATTTCTTTCACCAATTCCAAAATTTCCTTTATAGTTCCCTTTTCTGTGCTGTTTTGTCGCTTTCCAACCTTAGCATTGAAGTCCCCCATAATGATAGTGTAGCGAGTTTTCTGTTCATCTAGAAGACTTTCAGTTTCGGTGTACATTTCTTCAACCTCTTCATCATCGTGGCTCGATGTTGGTGCATAAATCGTTATAACCTTTAGCTTGTACCTCTTAGAAATCCTGAGTAGTAGTCTTGACACCCATGGTGATGTACTTTTGAATTCCAAAATGTTGTTTTTTATATCTTTATGGACCAGAAAGCCAACTCCACCTTCACTCCTTTCACTGTTTCCATTGGTGTACAGCAAATTTCCACTTCATAAACTTATAAGTGATTCATTTCTTCTTCTTGTTTCAGCCAAACCTATGATATTCCAATTCACATTTTCTATTCCTTTTACAGCTCTAATATCCTGTCTTCACTGATAAGTAATCTTACGTTGTAACAGGCCAAGTTCAGTTTCCGTGCATGGCAGCCTGGTCGTACCCAGAGTAAGAGGGGGAGTGAAAGCCGCTGGGGACTGAAGGCCATTTGTTTCGTCTTACTGTCATGTGCTGGAGGGTTTGGCATTTTCCTCATCACACTGACCAGGCGTCTTGAAGAGAACCACTCTACACGTTCGTTGCCACCTAAGTGACATAACAGGGCTTACCATCGAGCAGGTGTGCATGAGGGGATTTTAGGGAACCCTTGTATAACACGGTAGTTTGGTTCCTACAAAACTTGTGTAATGCAAAACCGTGTTATACGGGACTAAGAACCAATACAAAAAGCTAGGTTACATTTCAAAGGCTAACAAAAATACACCTTTTTTATATATATAACTATCTGAAACTTAATTTTTATAGTAGTAAAAGCTTAATATCTTAACTTTATTTTTGTAATAGTAGTAACTTAAATAGTAATAATAAACAACAAACATCTTACCTTACAAACTGTAATACTTATATGTCAGATAATCTATGTTCATTTAATTTTGTTCCTCTTCATCGTGGCTAAGCACAATCTCTTCTGCAGCATCTAGATTTCGTGAAACTTCTGCTCTCTTTAAAAGTCTCAAACTGCACACTTCAAAGTTTCAATTTTTTATGTTTCAAACAAGCAAAAGTTCAATAGCACAAACCTAACCCAGGGATCTTCCAACAAAATGCAGTGGACCCCTGATGATACATGAAAATTGGAAGAATATTTTTCAGTTAGCAAAATAAAATTATATTTATGCTTACATAATAGCTTAATTAATATGTACTGTAATATGTACATACTAATTGATATTTCTGTTCAATGGCTTTTTTTTTTTTTTTTTGTTGTAAAATTTAAAACAGTAAAATTGAAAAGCAATTAATAACAGAGAATGCGGCACACACAAGTTACAACAAACATGATACGCACAAGTGAGATATGGAGTAATGAGTTTCTGATAATTTGTTTTTTAATGATTGAATATTTCATAGAAAAAGGGGAAACACATTTCATCATAATAACACAAAAACCCCAGAATTCCAGCTATTGGTACTATAGCAAATGCAAGAAGATCGAGTTTACTACCTGTTTTTAATTGATTCAACAACAAGGATTCACAAAAAGGAATGAAAACATTGAAAATTACATCTAACATAATAATAGGGTTTTCCCAGCACAAAAGCTCAAAAATACAGTGTTATGCGAGATTTCCTGCAATTCTCAAACCGTGTTAGAGCGAAACCTTGTTATATAAGTACCGTGTTGTGCGAGGATTGCCGTAATTTATCAGTCATGTTGTAGAAGTACCGTGTTATATGGAGGTTGCCTGTATATACAAAGGGTACTAGGAAAGTTTTGCAATATGACGCAACAATGAATCACAGGAAGCTGCTTGTTGCTGCATGTTGAGACATGTTCATACGTGCATAGTAGCCGCCGCGCCAAGTCGATGGGCTCAGTTATTCATTAGTAGTGAGAGTGTAAAGTGCTTGCGATGGCATCGTGGTCACGAAATGAGATAAGGACAGTTTTGCGGTATAATTTCGTGCGTGGTTTAACCATAGACCAGTGCTTAGAAGAAATGACTCTTGCACTAGATGATGATTGTCCACATCGTACAACGATATTCAGGTGGTATAGAGAATTCCAAAGGGGAAATTTCACTCTGGAGGATTCTGAGAGGCCGGGAAGGCCACGAACGTCAGTTACGGAGGAAAACGTTACTGCTGTGAGGAAAGTGCTTGACGAAAACAGGCGAGTGACCTACCAACAGATAGAGAATACTTTGGGCCTAAATGCACCAGCAATTCGTTCGATTCTGCAAGATCATTTGCACGTGAAGAAACTTTGCTCTCTCTGGGTGCCGCATCAACTGACTGAAGAGCAGATGACACGACGTGTGACTTGGTGCCGGGAGATGTTAAAAAAGTTTGATAAGGGACAATCTCGGTATGTGAACAACATCGTGACAGGTGACGAGATTTGGCTGTACTATTACGATCTGCCGACCAAGGCTCAAAACAAAGTTTGGGTCTTTGATGATGACGACACACCTGTAATTGTCAGAAAATCCTGATCTGTAAAGAAGAAAATGATAGTTGTATTGTGGAACGTGTCGTTTTGGACACGCAGAAGACAGTCACAGCTAAGTGGTATACTGAACAATGCCTGCCTAAAGTCATTGGATCTATGAAGAACCTGCGGCCAAAGTCAAGAATGGACACCTGGTACCTCCATCACGAAAATGCTCCAGCTCACCGCGCCAAAGCCTGCACCGAATATTTGACCACGACAGGACTGAAACTTCTCTAGCACCCTCCCTACAGTCCAGACCTTGCTCCCTGCGACTTTGCACTGTTCCCACATGTGAAAATGTAGCTAAAAGGGAGGCGGTTTTCCAGTGATGAGGACCTTCTACGGGCTTGGGACAACGAGTGTGCTTTACTCCCTAGTGAAACTTGGCAGAACTGGTTTAAAGATTGGTTTCGGAGGATGGAGAGGTGTATTGAATGTAGAGGAAATTACTTTGAAAAAATTAAATAAACAAAGCTGTATTGCAAAACTTTCCTAGTACCCTTTGTATTTCATCCTTTTTATGAATCATCAACTTATACTATGTTAATATTAGCATATTAACATCTATGATGAAAAAATAAAAGAAAATTCCAGTGATCCCATTCAGAAAGTTAACCCAGCCTTGTTATATTATTTTTCAGAATAGTTACTTATTTTTATCTCTCCCAAAAGTACATGCTTGGGATGGAAAACCATAGCTTCCAACTTTCCAGATTTATGAAAGGAGACTGTCTGTTTAATTTGATTTGACCTTTCTCCATCTTTTTACAAATACTCAGTTTTTTTCTTTTCATAAAAAAAAAATAAAACTTAGAATTGGAATTAAAAAAGAAAAAAAGAAATTTGTGAAATTCTTCTTTTCATTACTGAACTGGCCATTAAGTGGTGTGTTGTGAAATAAAACTGTGGGTTAATAGCTTTGTTTTCTCTTATGCTCAATTTCATAGAAGTTGCATAGTACAAAGGCTAATTAATAATGTCTTTCAGTAACTATGTTTTTTCAGTAGGAAATATGACATTATTATTAAATTACAGTTGCTCAGAGCAAAACGGATACAAAAATAGATTGTGACAAGTTTAATAATAGGAAAATATACCTTTCATAAAATTCACGATCAAGCTAGTGTCGGACAACACCATACCATACTTGGACACCCTTGTCCGATGTGAGGGCATGCATTTGAAGACAGCTGTCCATCGTAAACCTATGTGTGCTGGACAATTTACCAACTTCCGGTCAGCACACACACGTAGCCATTTTCTTGCCACTGCACGAACCTTGCTAACTCGTGCCTGGACACACTCTAGCTCTGTAAATGAGAGGCACACCGAAATTGCTAAAGTCAAGGCGGATCTTACGAGTTGTGGCTATCCCATCGATACCCTTGACAGGTGTGACCTACAGACACACGGCCACGTTGCGACCAACAGAAACATTCAAGGTGATGACTCAGCCACGAGTGCCTTTATCCCATACTACCCAAACCTATCACAACAGGTTTGTAGAATCTTAAAATCACATGGGATTAAATGCGTACAACTCCCAGGCAGAAAATTATGATTCCTCATCTCTAAGGTAAAAACACCTGTCCCCACCCTACTACAAAGCGGATTGGTCTACCGCATCTCTTGCTGTGACTGCACTAGCTGCTACATCGGGGAAACTGGGAGACAGCTCAAAAAACGCCTTTCCGAACACAAAAGAGCAATCCGCTTAGCAGATGTGGAGCACTCAGCTATTGCCGAACACATTTGGGCAACCCACCACGACATTGACCCACACCGCGATGTTGTGATTGTGGATAAGTCCCGCCACTATCGGCCACGCGCCTGGTTGGAGTCGTTAAACGTCAAATGCTCCAATACCTCAGTGAACAGGAACAGTGATCGTCAAGTCCACCCTGTCACCGAAACAGCAATCCTGTCCATTGACAAACGCTGGCCACGTCGCATACATCACAGCCACAGGCTTCAACATCCAACAATCAATCATGCACTTCACGTACAAGATTGGCAGTACACACCCTCATGCTCCAATCTTAACTGTCAGTTTAACTGAGGAAGGTTGACTAAACAACCGAAAGCTTTTATTTGTATGTATCTAATCTAATATATGTATATTTTCCTATTATTAAACTTGTCACAATCTATTTTTGTATCCATTTTGCACTGAGCAACTGTAATTTAATAATAATAATGAATCCAGAGCGCACAGGCCTCTTCAATCATAAGAAATATGACATATAATCTCAGAAAACATATTCACAGTATTTTCCATGTATTTAAAAATCTGAAAAAAGTAATTTGTTTGCCTTGTATACTGTATGTAAATGTGATTTTCAATTTCACATCCTCACACATTTGCATAAAAACAGGTTATGGGGCATAGAAAAAAAAAATTCAAAAATAACTAGAATTTCAAAGCGATGATGCCATATTTGATGCCTGAATGTTTATTTGCAGCTTTTGTCATAAAACATAACCTTCCTCTGAGTTATGCTGGTTATGCAGGTACCTATTTCAAAAATGCTTCCATATAGCAAAATAGCAAAAAAAAAAAAAAAAAAAAAATTGTAAAAGAACCAAAACAGTAGGCATTGTTAGCAAAATGCATTGATAGAAAAGAGTTAGTGGTGGCAATGAAAAATGTGTCATTTTCAGTTACTACAGATGGTAGTAATCAGTCAAAGTGAAAAGCATTTTAATTACAACAGGACACCACAATGGGATACCCATTGTGATGTCCTGTTGTAATTAAAAAAAAAAAATTGCCAAATTGAAAGTAGCTTGCTCTCAGTGCCAGTATTGGAAGGTGGCTCTAATTAAACCAGTTAATGTTTATTTCAAACATACACCAAAGACACTTTTAGACTAAACTGAGGAATAGGGGAACAACTTACTTACCCCTTAAGAAAAAAGGTATTAAGCAAATTTTAAAAATTTTGAAATCTAAACAGTAATACTTAGTCCAAGTATTATTATTTAGAATTTTGCAAATTTTGTTGCCTTCACCTTTTGTGTGTGTTATTGGAATTTAAAAACTGAAAGAGGGCTAAGGTAAAAGAGAATAAAGAAAATCCAGTAAAGATGTGAGAAACAAATATCAGGAAGGTAGGAAGATATTTTGACATTGGTAATCAAAGTGATAGGGCAAACTTTTAAAATAGAAATGAAACATGTAATAAATATTTTGACCATTTGCTTAACAAAGACATTGCTGAAGAAGAGGAAGAGAAAAAGATTGAAATTAGGAAAACCTTTGAAATTATCTGTATTATTACTGAGATATCGAAGGTCCTAGAAAATATTAAGTACAGTAAGCAGGTTTAGATTAAATTGTACCTAAAATGCTGAAAACAGGAGGGAAAATAACATTATCTAGAAGTCAATTTCTTCAGAACAAGACTTAGAAAATTGTACCAATCTATAAAAAAGGGGAAAAAAAATCTTGAGTATGACAGTTATAATGAATTTTTGCTTATTTTACTAGGTAAAATTTATGCAGATATCTTAGAGAAGAGAGTTAGAAATATTGTTGAACCTTGGGGGGGAAGCAGATTTAGACCAAACTGGCTGTCAGTATTGAATATTCATATGATAAAAGTCGTGGGAAGAACATAACACTAACCTGATTGGGATTTACTGATCCAGAAAACTCATATGATAAAGTACTTAGAAATATGCTCTTTCAAATTTTATAAAAATATGGAATCACTGATAATCTTTTAAGGGTAATTAAAAGTTTTTATGCAATAGCAAATTTGCAGTGAAGATTGAAAGAAGCATTGGTAAAGTAAAGTAAAGTAAAACTTGAAGATAAAATGAGTGGTAATGGGCTCATAGGCAGACCAAGATGAATATAGAAAAATGGTGTCAGGCAAGCATTAAGGGTATGATAATTTATTAATATATTTGATTATAATGATTCATCAAAAGTATTTTTTGGATGTTCAAGCATTACTGTAAAAAGAAAGTTGGATCAGCACCAAATTTTCAGTATACATTTCATTGATCCATCAGAAGGTTTTAGGCCCAATTAAAATTTCATAGCCTTACTCAATTTCCTCTTATAGGAACATTGCTTTAAATTTGAAGCAGCAGACTTCATCCTTTTTTAGAATAAATATTCTTGGGGACCTTGATACTAGATATCATGTTGATAGGTTTTTTTTTTTTTTTATGAAAACCCCAAACGCGAAAGTTATCAAAACCTATAGTACTTAGTACCGTGCATGGGTTGAAGGAGAAGTATGGGGGGGGATGCCGGAAACTTTGCTCTAGAGACTAAACATGGGTTTCACCACTTCAAGCCTCCAATAAGCAAAGTGGTGGTATTTCACGGTTGATTTACCTATTTAAACTATGCAGTCATCTACCCTTAAGAAGTATTGGTACATAAATTTAATTGTTACCCAAATTTCTTTGTGCAGTTTCATGCTCGTTATAGTTACAATTATATCCATAACTATAATGAGCATGAAACTGTTTTAAAATTGTTTGTTTGGTTGGGGATTTATTAGGTGCATCGGCATCTGTGGCCATAGTGCTCCATACGTGTGGTTAATGTGTATGCTATTTCTTCTTGGATAGAGTTAATTGCAAAACTAGTACCAGTAGATTTATTTTTAATTAGTTAAAGGAGGTGGTATACATTAATCATTGGTTTTAAAATACTCATTAATATTTCCACTTTAGGAAGTGGAAATAATGAAACTCTGAAACCCTGAATATGAGAGAGTTCTCACTTATAGAGATTTTTAAGACTGGGAAGTATTCCCAATTTCTCTCTGTTTCTTCGTCTGTTGTAGATTTAAGTTTGTTTTCTGTTTCTCTCCCTGTCCCACATAAATTGTACTTATTAATTGTAATCTAACAACAGAACCAATTACTATACTGAAAATGATGTTATCTAGCAAGTTAAAATTTGATAAGTTGATTGAATGTCATATGGATTCTTTTTTTTTTTTGTTAAATACCTTTTAAAGGCTTAATTTTTTTTTAATGAAAAGAAAAAAAAAAAAAAATCTCATGGCCTCCTATTGATGGTACCAGTTAGTGCTAAAGCTGTCACCTGGGATGTCACAAAAATTGCTTATTTCTCGAAAATAGTCATTTTGTAATAGCCTGTACATTGGTGTTCCTTATATATTTGTATAAGCAGGTCTTGAAAGAGATGCGTGTCCAGTATATGGCAGTCCTTGGACGTCTACATGAAATTTATATACATTTAATTTAATATAAAAATGTGATATTCACATGATGATATTTAATATTTGATAATCAAATGCATCTGAAATATATAACTTACATAAATGTATAATTTGTATAACACTTATTTTTGTTCTTCACTGGATTAGGGAGTTTGGATTTTGGGAAAAGGGTTTAAATAAGTTAGGATGTGATTTGCTTGTTAGCTGTGGTATTAACCATGTTTTTTGCTTTTCATTGGTTCTGTGCATCTGGTCATGATGCTTTAAGGATTTCTGCTGTTGTTGTTTCTTATGAATAAGAGATCCTTAAAAAAACAGGTCTAATTAATGAATTCATAATCTCCATCAAAGAAATAGAAGTCATGCTTCAATATGGATTCTATGTATTCATATTCTAAGAAATGAATTAGTCTGTATTCTAATCACCTATTATACTTTGAGAGGAAAGACAATTGATTTGCTGAAATAAATTGATTGCTTAATTGATTTGCAAGTAAGTCTTTTGGGTGTATGAATGAAATCTTCATTTATATTAGTCTTAATGGTCTAGAATGGCTGCAGTGCTCTTGACCAAAGTGGAATGTGAAACCATCAAATACCACCTAAAACCCATTACACATAGTTAATATCATTATTGCATGGAGGCACATAGGAAAATTGAAGCAGTTCTCTATAACTATATGAATATAAATCCTGTGCAATTGACAAAATCAAAGCCAAAGAACTCAAGATTTCCAAAACACAAAAACACTGTTCAAAGAGAAGCAGCACGGTCTCTCATCATCATTCTCTTCTTCTCACTATAAAAGCATTAATGATAAATAATTACAAAATTTAATGCAGATTGTGGGGGGGGGGGGAGGCTGATGACCAGAATTAAGGGAACACAAAATATATGCCTGAATGAAGAAATTGAAAATGTAGGCCATTGTTGGAAAGCAAGCCACATATTTAATTTCCCAAATCTCAATGTCCTTGTTGCAGAAACAAACAAAATTACTTGAATCCAAAGTTTTTAATTAAAAAAAAATGCAGGTAATTCCATTATTAATAAGAAACTAATTGTACTTTAGTATAATTTATGTAATCATAACCTTTTAATGGTGTGGCAGGGCCCATTAGCAATTTTAATATATTAAAAAGGTACTCTCTTACAAAAAATTTTACAACTTTTGAAATTCCCTCTCTGTAGTTTCTATCTATGATAAATTTTTTTACTCGGTGTTGTGTAAGTACATTTTACCCATACCTAATTTCTCTCTGAGAGGTACTCCATCATGAAGAGTAGGGTGCTTTTTATTGGGAATGAGATTGTTCCTCATTAAATTGTATCTCATGTAATATGTTCATTTTTCTCATTCATGTGAATAACTTATATTCCACTGTTAAATAGTGTGTATGCATGCACCTGCACGTCTGTGTATATAGATGTACATGTTTGAAGTCAGATTCTTAGCTGGTTTAGGAGAGTTAGGAAGCTACAAACTTCAGATTATTGAAACTGCTGACTGAAACGGAAAAATCCAGAAATCCAACCATGATTTGAATGTAAGTTTCTTAATTTAATAATTGAGTAGCAGAAATGATAGAGTATTTTTTAATTTTAAGATGTCATCTGCATCACATTTATTTTTCAGGCATCACATGGGAATCATTTTTCTGGAGAAGGGGAAAAAGTATCTGCAATGACAGAAATGCTCCGGCTGGCAAGTATAACTTACTTTCATGTTTCTCCAACCTATATTATATAATTTGCAATTCTGTATTCCCATATAGTTTGCATTTCAGTAAGGAATTTTCTAGTTTCGTATAACATAAAATTGGATTGTGTGTGTGGGAAGGAAGGCAGAGAGAGAGAGGTCTGGAATGTTTCACAGCCATTTCCCAGTAAAATGATAATCATCATTTGAAATTGGAGGCAGGACATAGTGGCGGACAAAAAAAACTGCATCACCTTTAAAAATGTAACATTTATAGTGAAATATATAAGATATTGTTTGATTACAGTCATTTTGTTTTGTTACAAAGCAAAGGTATTTGATCTGATAATGCTTCTATTGCATCAGACACTAATGAGAGTGTACATGCTCATTAGTGTCATGTTTTGCAGAGGTGTAAGCATGGCTCCATATGTTCAGTTGATACCAAGAAAAAAAGTGTAGCTGTTGCTCTGTTCCAGGAAGGGCTTTCTACGCATGCTATCTCTGATAAAACAGGCTGCAATCAGTCAACAGTATCCCGGGTGCTGAAATTAAAGCGTGAAACCGGTGATGTGAAGTGAAGACCTGGGTCAGGCCATAAGAGAGTAACACTACGCCTTCCCAAGATCGATATTTGAAATGGCTATGCCTTCGTAATCGCCATGCTAGTGCTCCTGATCTAAAACTGGACTTTGAGATGGCCTCTGGTGTTGAAACAAACTATTCAAAGACGGCTTTCGGAATGTGGTCTGCATACCTATCGGCCCAAGAAGAAGCCATTGTTCACCCAACAAATGAGGAAGAAGTGACTTGCTTGGGCTAAAACGCATGTTTCATGGACAAAAGAGCAATGGGACACTGTCATCTTTTCTGACAAATCGAAATTCGACCTGCATGGCTCGGATGGGAAGCTATGTCAGAAGACGAAAATCGGAGGCATACCATCCTGACTGCATAACACCGACTGTAAAGTTCCCCACCGGTCAGATGGTCTGGAGATGCATAACAACGAAAGGGGTGGGGCGAATTAAGTTTATTAACAGAACAGTGAATGCAGAAACCTACACTACTACCTTGGAGGAGTGCCTGAAACCCGTTATTAGGGATCACCACACAGATGTCCAAAGCTGCATTTTCAACAGGACTCAGCACCCTGCTACACAGCAAAATTGGTAAGTTTTATGCTATTTAAATTTAATGATGAGTTTATCTTTTTGTCTCACAAGGTTTAAAACATACTTACTCCAGTGTTTTCCCTTGTTTTTCTCCCTTAAGGTGCAATCATACCTCAGAAATGCTGGCATTACAGTGTTGGACGTGCCAGGAAATAATTCAGATTTGAACCCTATTGAAAATTGCCGGTACATAATGTCATCTAAAATTGCTCAGAAGAAGCCAACAAGTAAGATTCAGCTGCAGGAGAGCATTGTAAGGGTATGGTACCATGAAATTGGGCAACCGTATATCCAGAAGTTGATTAATTCATGCCAGATAGATCATTGCAAGGCTGTAATTGCAGCTCGAGGAGAAACAACAAAATATTGAGGAATTATTTTGCTTTTCAGTTTGTACACATAAATAAAGTGTAAAGTGTGCAATAAAGTGTATGTTTGGTTGTCATGATTGCAAATGATAATCATCATTTGAAATTGGAGGCAGGACATACAGTGGCGGACAAAAAAACTGCATCACCTTTAACCTGTGAATGCAAAACACATAGTAGTATGTGTTTTGCATTCACAGAGATATATATCCCATCTAACAAATGCATTTCAAACATTTCTGCAACCCACAAGCAGTGCAAAACACATTATTTGCAAAATCCACAAGTGATTCACTTTTTTTTTTTTTTTGTCTGCCACTGTAACTGTTTCTACATTATCCAATATTCAAATAGACAATTGACAAGTCCTGCATTTCAAAAAAATGTTTAGGAATCGTTTCCAGTGCAGTTTTCCTGTAAAAATAATTGTTAATGTGTAAGCATAGTCTGTTCAAGCTCTTATTGACTCATTCAAATTGTCCACAGATAGCAGTTAGCCCATATGCTGCCCAGAAGTAGCTTGCATTTCAGAATTCCTGTTTTCCCTTTTTTTTTTTTTTTTTTTTTTTGATAAACTATATTGCCTGACATAACAGACTAGTCAAAGCAGAAATATAGTGTCACATGCATATTTCTGTTGATATTGGTTTGAATCCATGTCACCATAAAATACATTTAATCCTTTTCCTTTTATCTCTGTGATCATACTAGAGTATAAAAGAATATTTTTATGCCTGATGTAGTAGTAAATGCAGAAATCTAGTCAACATGTTTGAACTGACCATGGTTCAAACCTATGTAATATTCTTGTCAAGTCTGTAGTTGTAAGCTCCTTTTATCTATGGTTATGCCAGAATATAAATCAGAACTTTTAATATTATGTGTATGAATGTATTCTCCATTTCTGTTATTCACCTTGCATTTCATAGTGGTAGTAGTAGTGACATGTGATGCAAGAAAACAGGTGTATGAGCTTATGCAGCATCAGCCAAAAAAAAAAATGACACCATTCCTTCCCAAATGCCTGTCCAATTCCTCCTTAAATTTATTCAGCCTGTCAACTTCCACGACAGATGGAAGTTTGTTCCAGCAATTAACCACCTGCTGGCTAAAGTCAAATTTTCGCACATCTATTCTACATCTGTCTTTTCTTAATTTGAATTTATGCCCCCTAAGATTCGCAATCTGAACAAGTGGAAGGATCCCATCAGAATTCAGCATGCTCAACCCGTTCCAGTCCTTATACACTTCAATCAGAGCACCGCACAGGTGCCTAGACTCCAACCACTGCAATTTGCAGAACTTAAGCCTTTTAAGAAGTTCAGTGTTGGCATTCGAGGTGAGTGGATGCGCTTAGTAAGGGCTCCTCAGTTAAGTGGTTTACTTTTGGATAGTGCTTTTAAATATTTGATTTATTTAGATATTGTTGGATTATTTTGTTATAGGTTTTCCTGTAACAGTTTGATTTTAATAATATTATAGATATAATTTTGTAAAGTTAACTTTCATTGATATTTATTTAATTTTATAATGGTAGTTACGAGATCTACCTTAAACACGTCACAGGGTATCGTGACTCACACGGAAATAGCCGATGGCGATTTACGGGTGAGTAATGATTTAATCCATTGTGGAACCTGTGGAATGTTTTCCAAGGTCGACCTGGTGACTAATCCTACCTCATCTGGGGATTCTTTTCTTTGTGATCGATGTAAGGAGTGCACCGATCTTAAATTACAATTTGGTGCACTGATGGAACAATTTGAGTCCATGAAAAAATGGGTGCTTGCCCTCGAGAATAATGCATCTGGGAGCTCGTCAGGGACTCAAGACTCCAGCAATCTACCAAGTGATGCACACCCGATTCGAGCCTCAAAACAGAAAAACCAAGTGCAAACTACTCTGGTTAAAAAGGACATTGTTTTATTAGGAGACTCCATTGTCAGGGAAACGGGGAATATTTTTTGTAATAAGGATAGGTGGAGTAGAACCAGGGTATGTCTGCCGGGAGCAACTATTGATGATGTCACCAACAGATTGTCAGATTTTAAAGGGGGTAAAGAGAATATTATTATTCATGGGAAATTGTGGGAGCGAAGTTAAAAAATATGTAATTAATGATATTGAAATTTCGCAAGATCATTTAATGAAAAAACTTTCAAGCCTACAGACCAGTAAGGCTCCTGGAGTTGATGGAATATACCCTATAATCTTAAGGGAGGCAGCAAGCGAGTGCATTGAACCATTGAGGCTAATTATGTGAGCATCACTAGACTTTGGAGAGATTCCCTTGGATTGGAAAAGTGCAAATGTATCTCCCATACATAAGGATGGCTCTAAAATTGAAGTTGGAAATTATCGACCTGTCAGTCTGACTTCAGTAGTAGGGAAAATCATGGAGGAATTCAGGATCATTTGGATCGAATTGAAATTCTCAAGGATACTCAGCATGGTTTTGTAAAGGGAAAATCATGTTTAACAAATCTGGTTCGCTATTTCGAAAGGGTCACTCACGAGCTGGATTTAGGGAATAATTTCGACATTGTTTATTTAGATTTCAGCAAAGCTTTTGACAGTCCCACATGAGCGGTTGCTTTATAAGCTGGAACAGGTTGGAATCACTGGGAAAATCCTTAGATGGATAGAAGGATGGCTTCGGGGCAGGAGGCAGAGGGTTGTGATAAATGGCTATTCCTCAGATTGGGTTGATGTAAGAAGTGGGGTTCCCCAAGGATCAGTATTAGGACCACTGTTGTTTTTAATTTTCATAAACGACATGGATGAAGGGATAGAGGGCATGATGTCTAAATTTGCAGATGATGTTAAAATTGATAGAGTAATTAATGATCACTGTCAAGCTGAGCTTCTTCAGAGAGACCTAGATAGACTTCAGGAATGGTCAGAAAAATGGCAGCTACGCTTTAATCCAACAAAGTGTAAGGTATTACACCTGGGAAACAGTAATCCCAAAATAACTTATTCACTTGGTGGAGTTCAACTAAACCTAGTACTGGAGGAAAGGGACTTGGGTGTTACAATACGGTCAGACATGAAATTCTCTGAGCATTGTAAACAGGTTGCAAGGAAAGCCCATGGTGTCCTATCAATGATCTATCGAACTTTTGCAAGTAGAGATAGGGATGTGATAATCCCATTATATAAGGCTTCTATTAGACCATTGGAATACTGTGTTCATGTATGGAGACCACACCTAAAGAAAGACATCGAGCTTCTTGAAAGGGTGCAAAGACGGTTAACTCACCTGGTGAGATCGGCAAAAGGGCATCCTTATGAAGAAAGACTTTGAATATGTGGGTTGCAGAGTTTGGAAACTAGACACCTTAGAGGAGATTTGATTGAGGTGTTTATGGCTCTGAGAGGCATCAGTAAAATGAATGAGGACGAAGTGTTCAAGATTATAAATGATGCTAGAACTAGGGGACATAAATTCAAGTTACGGGGGGAAATGTTTAGATTGGACTGCAGGAAGTTTTATTTCAGCCAGCGAGTTATAAATTACTGGAATAACTTGCCTGCATGGGTGGTAGAGGCCGACAGTTTGGGGAAATTCAAAGGTCATCTGGATAGTACTTTCGGGTAAGGGAAGCACATAGGATGATAGGTTTAATTTCTTTTTTTTTTATTAATTATTATTATTTATTATTATTTTTTTAAAATTTTATTATTATTATTTTTTTGTTTTTATCATTGTTTTGTTCGGATTTTTTTTTTTTTTTGGGCTGGTGCAGCATAAGCCATAGGCTTTCTTGCACCATGCAGCCATTACTAATACTAATACTCTCTTGGTAAGAGGATCCCTTCATTCCCCTCACCAGTCTTGTTGCCCTTCTCTGTACACTCTCAAGCAAATCGACATCCTTCCTAAAATGAGGCCTCCAGACCTGTACGCAGTACTCAAGGTGTGGCCTGACCATTGCCTTATACAGAGGGACAATCACCTCCTTTTCCCTGCTAGCAAAATTCCTATATATCATTGACAAAATCCCATGACCTGCCCTGGCAGCCTGTCTGCATTGCTCAGAAAACTTCATATCTGACTGCACAATTACTCCCAGGTCTTTCATTTTCTACCACCTTACGTGTAGTACCACACAGTTGGTATGTTTCTCTGGGGTTACTTCTACCCATATGCAGTACTTTGCATTTGTCAAGGTTAAACTTCAGTTGCCACTTCTTAGCCCATCTGCCCAAATTATCTAGATCTTGTTGCAGTAGCACACTGCCATTGCTGTCATTAGCAACCCTGCCAACCTTTGTATCATCTGCAAACTTCAACACTAAGCCTGATATACCTTCATCAATATTATTGATAAATATACAAAACAACAGAGGACCCAACACCGAACCCTGTGGGACTCCACTAATAACATTAGTCCACAAAGATCAGCACCCATTGATTACCACCCTCTGTCTTTTCCCACTTAACTATCCTTTTATCCATTGTAGCAACTTACCCTTAATACCATTCTGCTCCAATTTGTACAATAGTCTTCCATGCACAACAGTGTCAAAAGCTTTCCTGAAATCCAAATATATGATATCAAAATTATTTTTTCCATCCAGTTCCTTTGTAACCACATCATAATAACCAATCAAATTTGTCAGGCAAGACTTTCCCTTAACAAACCCATGCTGTGTCTGAATTATTGATGCAGTCTTGTCTAGATGATCCTGCAATGCATCTTTAACCAGTGACTCCATTAGTTTACCCGGAACAGAAGCTAAACTAACTGGTCTGTAATTACTCGTGTCACCCTTCGATCCCCCTTTGTTAATTAGGGATACATTTGCACATCTCCAGTCCGTGGGAACTTCCCCTGAGTCCAAGGATGCTCTCATAATTATGGCTAAGAGTTTGCTTAGATGCTTTTCTTTGCTGCCTCCTTTAATATAACTGGATAGATCCCATCCACCCCAGGTGCTTTTCTTATGTTTAACTTCAACAATTTCTCCTCCACTTTGCTCTCAGTTATTACAAAATCATTAAGTACCCTTCTACAATTTGATAACCTTCTGCCATTTTCAAACCTTAATAATTCCTCATGTGTGAATGTAGATGCAAAATACTCATTCAGTTTGTTTGCTATCTGAGCAGAATCATCAACAGTCAAACCATCAATATCAAGTGGACCAATCAGATTCCACCCCTTCCTTTTAGAGTTTTTATAAAAGTAAAGAAATCCTTGCTGTTTTTCTTAGCATCTTTTGCCAAGGATTTCTCATCTGCCTTCGCCTGCCTAACCTCCTTTGTGACCTGATTACAGACTAGCTTATATCTGCCATAGACTTCTGAGTCGCTTGATAATTTATATGCATCCCATGCATTTTTCTTCTCTGTTCCGAGTCTCATTAGTTCATTTGATAACAATTTAGGCCTACTCTCAATATTTCTTAATAGGTATGAAACTTTTAGCATTAGCATTAGTAGAGGCATTTGATGCAAGAAAGCAAGCTTATGCAGCATCAGCCAAAAAAAAAAAAAAAAAAAAAACCACTTCCACTTCACCCCTCTGTTCGTTCAAAATACCTGTCCAGCCGAGCCTTAAACTTATTCAGGCTATCAACCTCCACCACAAGGGATGGCAGTCTGTTCCACCAACCAACCACCCGCTGGCTAAAGGCAAATTTCCGCACGTCTATCCTACATCTGTCTTTCCTCAATTTGAATTTATGCCCTCTCAGGTGATTATTCTGAGCTAGAGGAAGAATCCCATCAGCATTGAGCATGCTCAAACCATTCAAGGCTTTATACACCTCTATCAGATCACCTCGCTGGTGCCTAGTCTCCAGACACTGTAATTTGCAAAACTTAAGCCTTTCTTCGTAAGAGCACCCCTTTGTTCCATTCACTAATCTTGTTGCCCTTCTCTGTACTCGTTCCAGCAGCTCTACATCCTTCTTGAAATGAGGCCTCCAGACCTGTATACAGTACTCTAGGTGTGGCCTGACCATTGCCTTATACAATGGAATAATCACCTCCTTATCCCTGCTGGAAAAATTCCTGTATATCATTGACAATACTCCATGAGCTACTCTTGCAGCCCGTCTGCACTGCTCAGAGAACTTCATATCTGCCTGCACAATCACCCCCAAGTCCCTTTCATTCTCTACCACTGTCAGTGTAGTACCACAGAGTTGATACGTTGCTCTGGGGTTGCTGTTTCCCATGTGTAGTACTTTACATTTGTCAATGTTAAACTTCATTTGCCACCTCTCAGCCCATCTGCTCAACCTTTCCAGATCCTGTTGCAGCAGCATAGTGTCAGTAGTGTCCTTGACAACCCTGCCAACCTTTGTATCATCTGCAAACTTGGACATTAAGCTTGATATACCATCATCAATATCATTTATAAATACAGAAAACAACAATGGACCCAACACTGAGCCCTGAGGGACTCCACTAATAACATTAGTCCACGATGAGCAGTGTCCATTGATTACCACTCTCTGTCTTCTCCCCCTCAACCACCCCTTTATCCATAGCAGCAATTTGCCTCCAATGTCACACTGCTCCAATTTGTGTAGCAGTCTTCCATGTGCAACAGTATCAAAAGCCTTTCTAAGATCCAAGTATATAATATCAAAGTTATTCCCTGCATCCAGTTCTTTTGTGACTGCATCATAGTATCCAATCAAGTTGGTCAGGCAAGACTTCCCCTTAACAAAACCATGCTGTGTCTGAGCTATAACTGAATTCTTGTCCAGATGATCCTGCAGTGCTTCTTTAACCAGTGCCTGCATTAATTTTCCTGGAACCGAAGTTAAACTAACAGGTCTATAATTACTTTTGTCAGCCTTTGATCCTCCTTTGTGAATTGGGGTTACATTTGCACATCTCCAGTCCATGGGTACCTCCCCTGAGTCCAAAGAAGCTCTCATAATTATGGCTAGGGGTTTGCTTACTTCCTTTGCTGCCTCCTTTAATATAACTGGATAGATCCCATCCACCCTGGGTGCCTTTTTTATGTTTATCCTCAACAATTTCTCCTCCACTTTCCTCTCAGTTATTAGAAAATAATCTAGCTCACTGCCAATGTTTACTTCACCTACGACATTCCCCTTCCTGAATAACTCCTCGTGTGAATGTAGATGCAAAATACTCGTTTAGATTGTTAGCCACCTGAGCTGGATCCTCAACTGTTGAACCATCAACATCCAGTGGACCAATCTGATTCATCCCTTTCCTTCTTGAGTTTAAATAGGTAAAGAACTCTTTTCTGTTTTTCTTTGCGTCCTTTGCCAAGGATTTCTCATAATCTGCCTTTGCCTGCCTAATCTCCTTTTTGACTTGGTTACAGACCAACTTATATCTATCATAGGCTTCCATGTCACCCATTAATTTGTATGTATCCCATGCATTTTTCTTCTCTGCCATATGTCTCATTAGTTCATCTGACAACCATTTAGGCCTGAACCTTGAACAATATTTCTTGGTTGGTATGTAAAGCCTGGTAGCTTCCAAGATTAGTTCCTTGAATGCTTCCCATTTTGAATTTGCTGTTGGTAACATCATCAGTTGGTCCCACTGTATAGAATTTAAATACTGTCTCAGACCATCATAGTCGCCTTTACGAAAGCAAAAACCCTTCCCTTTTCCTCTGATGCTAGTTACCTCCTTGAGTAAATCCCACTTCAGCACACTGTGATCACTGCCACCCAGTGGTTCCTTTATCTGCAGATTCCTAATGCATGAAGAATCACTACTGATAATCAGATCAAGAGTATTACTCCCTCTAGTTGCCTCCCGAACATGCTGGTGTAGAAAACAATCATCCAATAAATCCACAAAAGCCTTGCTAGTGTGTGAGTGACCAACCCACAAATTCCAATCAATATCTGGGAAATTAAAATCCCCCATTATAAGACTCTCTGATTTACTGGCCCATTCTATTTCCCTGTACTGTATCTTATTATACTCATCAGAGTCATTAGGCCTATAGCACACTCCTACTCTCAATTTTGATTTACCTATGCTTATGTCACACCAAACTGACTCGACACTGCCCTGTCCATCAATGTCAACTGGCTTCACTTCCTTGGATTTTATGTGTTTTTTTAACTAATAGCATAACCCCTCCTCCCCTCCTGTTTCTGTCTATCCTTTCTATACACATTGTACTCCCCAAATTCCAGTTCTGCATTCCTTGTGGTGCATTACGGCCACAGAAGCTGATGCGCCAACAACTAACAAGAAAAACACAATGCTGAGATAGGATCTGGGGATATGTTTAGCGGGGATGAGGGGGACCCTATGATGTTAATAAAAACATCCTCTAAACCATGATACTGCTGCTGCTGCTCTCTTTTTGTCCAACCATGCAGTCTGGTTTTAGCCATTCGCCTGCCCACTGTCATGATGTTGTTAACCTTGATTCATCAGACCACATTTGACCCAGTTGTCCATTGTCCAGGAGTGGCGCTCCCATGCCCACTGCAGACAGAGGTGTCGATGACAGTCAGTCAACATGGACATATGAACAGATTGGCTACTCTGTAGCCCTCTTCACAAGAGTATCCACTGGATAGTGTATTTGGAAATGTTGCTCTGTGTGTCCTGCTTTTAGTACACCATTAATTGAGGGTTTGTGAGCCATTTATTCCAGTAAGTGCCATTTACCTCAACTGTCAACCAGTGGTGGTCTCCCCATTCCAGGCGGCTGTAGCCAGGTGGGCAGGAGCAGCAGTGCATAGCACATGCTTCTTGATTAGACCGGGGTTCGAGTCCATGCCTACCAAATACGGAGGATGCCGAAAAGTCAGGGAATGACCACCGCATATCCCCGGAGCAATATGGCTTTAGTTGCTAATGCTCCTAAAAACCAAATAACAAACAAACAAACATCCCCATTCCAGAATGTTGGGTGGTTGTGTGTCCCACTTTGAACCGTTCCTATCACACCTTCACTACAGAGTCCCTCAAACAGCTGATAATGCCTGCAGCTGCTGAGGTGCTGGCTCTTACCTCCTAGTGCCAAAAATCATTCTCCGTTCAAACTAACAGTTACTTCCTTTTCCCCTATTGCACAAACTTCACACTGATGATCAGCACTACCATGCCTTTACTATATATGCTGTGCCTGTCAGTGACATCACTCCTGGTACTGTGAGATGCACTCACTTGTGGAGACAGGGGCTAATGAGTGTAATTCTCTGTGTAATAGCTGTATTTTGGTTATGGCAACTGTGTAATTGTTCATTGTTTTATTAGAAGCCATAGCAGAAAAGTGTGGCCACGATCAAAGTGTACTACAAAACTGTCATCAATTTCCTGTCTCTGAGATGAAAAATCTAAAACAATTTATGAGGATATGAGTGCAGTATATGGTATGGGGGATACTGTCCATGCTTGTAGTTTTCTCACTGAGTGCTATAAGTTCATGTTCATGACAGAAATTTCCAATAATCCAGTATCTGTTATGGAGCAGAATGTGAAGAAAGTGGAGGAATTAGTCATGAAAGATTGCTGAGTAACAGTTTGACTTATGAGGTCCATCTGAGTAGTGAATGTGTTGAAAATTCATGCAAAACTACATGCACATAAGGTTTCTTCCAAATGCATTTTTCAGAAGATGCAAAGGCAGAATTGCACAAAGCAGTTTGTTTCTGACCATGTACATCATTAGAGGTCTTTCTAATATTTTCAGTCATTGCCCCCAGAAAGACAGCTGTTGAAAAGTGATACTGTTGGTTTTGTGGGACCAGCTTAGTGTCAGAACACCAACAGTTGTCTTCAAAGTGGTACCATCATCGGAACATAAAAAAGGCAAGAAATATTATAACCTAGATGGGATTCTGATATAGTTTGGAAATTTTGTTGCATTCATATTGCCTGTTGAGATTTCTTCCTCTTTGTCTGACTCTGAAGTTCTTTTTTGAGTGGCAAGCATCTTCCTGTTGTAGGCAAATATTGATCTTTACTGAATGACCCTTAGGTTTTTCTTTTTTTTTTTTTTTTGTTAAAATATATATATATACAGTAAGCCCCTGTATCCGTGGGGGTTACGTTCCAAGACCTACAGTGGATGGCTGAAACTACGGATATAAGCATAACCTGCTGACCCCATATATAACGTGATTTTCTTGAACGTATATATGTATAATAAAGTTTAATTGATAAATGAAACATACAGTAAGACATTACCAACATTAAATACAGTAATAATAAAGTACAGCAGACTCTCGATTTACTGGTATTGGATTAACCGGGACACTTTAAACTTATAACTCCAAATTCAAAAAAAAAAAAAAAAAAAAAAAATCAACCAGAAATCATAAAATTCAAGTAATAACTAGAATAGGTATAAACAGTTATTTTGCAAATCGTAAATAAGCAACAAGAACCAGTGTTATAAGTTGTCATTGGGAGATTAGTGTACCTATTATCTTGCAATCCCCGCTGTCTTCACACCTACCACTCAAAACAAAAAAAAAAAAAAAGAAAGACCAAATGTTTAGTTTGATTTAGTGCATCGAGTCGATTATTGTTCTGTCGCACCGGAAAAGGACAAATTCTGTTTCGTTATTTATGTGTGGGATGTCTGAATTTTTTTTTTCTTTTATAGTAACTATTTTATTTTTTGTTTTGTTTTGAAATTGTGAAAATGATGGGCAAACGCAAGAGTTGTGCTTTCAAATTAAACAAAAACTTGAAATTATTCAAAAGTTTAAAAACAATGCATCCGTTAAATCTCTAAAGAACCATTATAATGTTGGTGACCAAACCATACATGACATTGTAAAAAATAAAGGGAAGCATCGCATTGAACATGCGAGTAGTATATGTTAAGTTTTTTTTTTTTTTCCCCCCATGGTTAACCGTGGGTAACGAATCAGCGGTTATTGGGGCACAACTGTATATATATGTATACACAATTTACTAATTAGTGTTCCTAGAAAACATGTAGTAAACATCTCCTGGGGATGGTATGTTCGATCTTTCACAGGAGACCCATACTTTTGGCGCTGACCTTCAAAATTCAGTCAGTTCTAATCCTGATATTAATAAACATATTCTAAATCAGACCTTGTCTTTTTCCAAATGCCATGACAAACATTGTCTAACCTGTCCTGCTATGGGTAACCCTGAAATCAACCATCGCACAGATTCCATACCCTTTTGCAAAAATACTAATGTCATCTATCTACTTACCTGTAAAATTTGCAATATCAATTATGTAGGACAAACTTCTAACTCCCTAAACATAAGAATTAATGGACATAGATCAAAAAGTAAAAACCTAACTATTGGAATAAACTACACTGATTTAGAACTATTACATTTCCACCACCATAACTTCACTAATGCTACTATAAAAATTCTTAGCTATCATTGAAGATAATCACACATGTGAGTACTACGAAAACATTTATATGTGTATCCACAAATCCCTGTATCCACGTGGTCTTAACAACAAATTCTTCAATAAAATTTTATTTAGCAATAGTTCTCTTAACACCAAACACTGTATTTACAAATTATTTAATCTTAACCATATCGTGCTAGCTAAAAATTGCAGACACTCATGTGGTAACAAAAAGCATAATCCACACAAAAATATATAGTTTGATTTTAATAACTTACTCAGTAAACCATACTAAACCATACCATACTAAACCATACTTGGAACCATACTACTCTTAATAAACCATTTCCTTCTTAATGACAAAAAATCTATCCTTAAAGCTTTAGTTTCATTCTGTCAAAATTTCAAGTTCAACAATATCCAACTAAAACACTATACAAGACATTGGTCTTTATAGAATTGGCAATCCTACTGCCTACTGCATTGAATTTTGCAATATTAAATTTACACAAAAATGGTTCGACAATATATCTTGGTCCCCACTACTCAATAATCATAATAACCTATTGCCAGCAAACAGCCGATTCAATTTTGATATACATCATGCTTACAACTAAGGTCCTCCATTAGGCTTAAAAATTTGTAACTATAAACAACTAGCTATTAACATAGGAAATATTCTACCTACTGATCTCTCTCTAACATTTTAACATTCTATTTTAACTAAATTATATTTATACCTCTATAAATTACACTGCATTGGGACTACCTTGTCCATACTATATTAGAAAGTGCTAATTTCTTTATCATGACTTGTTTTGGCCATTCACTTTTCTTCTACTACTATGGACAAGTATAGAAATGCAGTTCCTGATACATGGTCAGGTGTAGTCCCCTAATGAAATACCTGATCATGTATCAATAATTATTTCTGCTGACATCAGATCATGCATATTTGCATTACATATATTCGAACATTTTCTAAATATGTTCCCCCCATATCTGATGGTAGCTATAACATTTTAATTTTTATTTTTATTTGCATTATTATTATTTTGATGTACTAATTTTCCTTTACAGTTCCTCCACTTTATATTGGCTTGGTAATTCAGCCCATAATTTTTCTTAATAACCTCTATCATAACCTTTATCTATAATAACCTTTATCATAACCTCTAGGATTTTAACATTCTTTCACCTTTCATAAATCTACTACACTTCTTTTTCTACTTTCCTCGCCCTGCTAGTTGCTGGCACTTTGTATAACTGTCACATCCATTTATGCATATTTGCCGATTGGGCTAGCCGGGTGGGTAAAGTGTCTGCCTGGCAACCCAAAGGTTGCGGGTTCAAATCCTGCCTCGGACTTGGATCAGAGTAGTGCAAAAACCTTGGGAGGTGCATTATGGCCACAGAAGCCGATGCGGCAACAACTAACAAAGGAAAAAAAAAAATTATGCATATTTAATTCAATATATTAATACAACTTTTTAATACAACTTATATTTACTCTTGCATCCTTTAATGCTGCTTTGCACTTTTAGATGCATCTGTCATACCTATTTATTAATTTTGCATTTACTGAAACCATTTCATCTACTATATACCTTTTTCATATGTAAACATTACCTTCATAGAGTTACATTGAACATTACTCTTTAAACATTACCTTCATAGAGTTACATTGAATACCCATATATATATATAATGTGCGTATGTGTGTGATGTATTATATACCACATTTTCTGGACAGAAAAATACTCCCCCCCCCACTCAAAAATTTTCTTGATTCTTATGGTCCAAAGGTATAAAAAAGCTAGATTTTTTTTTTTTTAAAGAAGGCTGTCTGGACGTATTGACCATACTGTCTCTAGCCATATCTAGAGATAGATATCACTGCATGTGTCTGATACAGCATATACCTTTGGACCATAAGAAGCAAGGAAATTTAGGCAGCATTTTACAGGGAAAAAAAAAAAAAAAAAAGCTTTCTGTCTGGAGTGTCATTGGTGGCCCTGGAAACGATATGCTCTTAGAAGAAAGTGAGAGTTCGGACCATAATGTAAGTAATGACGGCACATTACATAATATAAGTAAACTTTATTTTACACTGATGCTTGTGAATCTGTGCTTCAAATTTATGCAATAAAAAATTTTTCCCTAAAATTTTCCTTCTAAAATCTGCGCACTCATACTCAAATGAATTTTAACTGTTTTATATAGTCTCAATCATGAAATGCTTGTGGACCTGTTACTCCTTGTCCTGTAGTTTGTGAGATTGGACAAAAAGGCTTTACTGATATTGGATGTGAATTTCAGAATATTTTAATTTTCAGAGGTGTATATGTATATGAAGAAATTTGGTTTCATAAATTTACTTTAGTATTGAAGGGTTGGCTGACTGTTGCTTCTGTTTAAATGGATTTAGAAGAAAGTGAATGAATCATAGATATTAAGTGAATGATCTGTCTTAAATGCTGATTTCTGGAATAGTCTAGAATAGAATCTGTAGCCAGTGGAGGAAGAAGATTTATTTTATATTTTTTTTTTCATATTTTACTATAAACAGCCAAATATTTTATCGCATTAAGCACTGTGCCATGTGTTTCAACAATAGGAATTTACTCTCACATCAGCCTGTCACAGTATAAACATGAAATCACACTGCTATAATGTCATGATAAGCAAAATGTGAAGGGGAATGTTTTTTTTTATTTATTTTTTTTATGTAAACCCCAAACATGAGAGGTATTAGAACCTTATAGTACTTAGTACCGTGCTTGGGTTAATTTTTTAAAAGATTATATACACAAGTATGTTAGCATTTTGACCATTCACATTTGGTATTCTTTATGTGTGTGTGGTATAATTTATTTAAAAGCATCAGTTATATGTAAAATATTTGAAGTGACTGTTATTTTAATAATATTTGATGAGAAAAGGTGGTGAATCTCACAAGAAAAGAAGAAAAAAGTGACTAGTCAAAGAATAAGGACAGCATTGATAGCAGCATCAGTCTAGAAATGAATAAGTTCTCTCTCAATGTGGCAGAAGCTGGGTTTAGTTCAGTTCAAAACAGAACTGGTTGGTTATCTTGGTTGTCAGACTGGTAATAGTGTGAATATGAATATTCTATTTTGTTTTATAATTATTTTATTTTTCTTTTTTTTTTTTTTTTTTTAGCTGATGCATAACGAATGGGTACTGCAAAAGCAAGTGAAACCCTTGAGCAAATTAAAATCATCACAGGAGCAATTGACAGTGCCAAACAGAATTGCAATCTAGAATGTGATAATCAGATTTAACAATCCATTATAATAGGTGTTGCATGAAGCTATAAATTCTAATCAAAACAGAATTAAGTAAACATAAATTGAGACAAGAAGCCCAAAATTCCTTAGAACAAAATACTTAACAGCACAATTGTGGTCCTTTTATAATTATTTAGGTTTTGAAATTACGAAGTTTTCTTAATTTCTTAATCTCAGTTTTTCTTTAAAAGTTTAAAGAAAAACTGAGGCGCAAAAAAAAAAACAAACTAAAATTGGAGTTCAGAGTCAGATCCTAATTTTTCACATTATAAAAATTTCAGGGAAAGCATTAGTGCTGTGTCATTAATTTCAGTTTTCAGTGGGTGCAAAAACTGCTGTAAACCTAACATAAAACATTTTGGTAATAAACCTGATGCCATGTTTCACGGTCAGGTTTATCACCAAATCTTTCATCTTCATTCGACTAATGACTAAGAAATTTGCACAATTATATGTGCTCAATAGCACAGAAGCTGTTGATACTCATCTCAAATTAACAGATGCACTGTCATAGGGGCGCTTCCTTAGCCAGGTGGGCAGGAGCAGCAGTGCATAGCACACGCTTCTTGATTAGGCCGAGGTTCGAGCCCGTGCCAACCAAATATGGAGGATGTGGAAAGGTCAGGGAATGAGCACCGCATATCCCCGGGGCAATATAGTCTTAGTTGCTAATGCTCCTAAAAACCAAATAACAAACAAACAAACAAACTGTCATAGGGCTGATTTACACTAATTTTTTTCACCGTATAATAATGGGATAGCTATTGCCATAAAAGCATAAATATCTCCGACAGACCAGTTATGGTGTAGATGTGTGGTCACATTTGATGTCAAGATGTGGGGTATTTGAAGAGTGTGTGCCATAGTATTTCAATGTGGCAGAGTGTGAAGCACTCTGCCACATTGAAATATGTGCTCAATAGCACAGAAGCTGTTGATACTCATCTCAAATTAACAGATGCACTGTCATAGGGGCGCTTCCTTAGCCAGGTGGGCAGGAGCAGCAGTGCATAGCACACGCTTCTTGATTAGGCCGAGGTTCGAGCCCGTGCCAACCAAATATGGAGGATGTGGAAAGGTCAGGGAATGAGCACCGCATATCCCCGGGGCAATATAGTCTTAGTTGCTAATGCTCCTAAAAACCAAATAACAAACAAACAAACAAACTGTCATAGGGCTGATTTACACTAATTTTTTTCACCGTATAATAATGGGATAGCTATTGCCATAAAAGCATAAATATCTCCGACAGACCAGTTATGGTGTAGATGTGTGGTCACATTTGATGTCAAGATGTGGGGTATTTGAAGAGTGTGTGCCATAGTATTTCAATGTGGCAGAGTGTGAAGCACTCTGCCACATTGAGAAGCACTTGCTTATGGTATGCATCCTCTATCAAGTACAGTAGATCTAATATGGACTTGAAGTGGGAGTATAATGCAAAGTAGTGAATTTTTATAATTATTTCAAAGTCAAAATTATTTCACTGTATATTAGTATTAGTTGTAGCAAATAATGCCAGCTTATGCACCATCAGCCAAAAAAAAAAAAAAAAAAAAAAAAAATAGAAGTTTGTACCAGCAATCAGTCACACTTGACTGATTTTTTTTTTTTTTTTTTTTTTTTTGTGGATCTATGATCATGCTACAGCTGAATATATTAACTTATAGAAAAAACCATTAGCATTAGCATTAGTAGAGGCATTTGATGCAAGAAAGCAAGCTTATGCAGCATCAGCCAAAAAAAAAAAAAAAAAAAAAAAAAAAGTAACATAAATAAATAAAAATAACCACTTCTACTTCACCCCTCTGTTCGTTCGAAATACCTGTCCAGCTGAGCCTTAAACTTATTTAGGCTATCAACTTCCACGACAAGGGATGGAAGTCTGTTCCACCCACCAACCACCCGCTGGCTAAAGGCAAATTTCCGCACATCTATCCTACATCTGTCTTTCCTCAATTTGAATTTATGCCCTCTCAGGTGATTTTTCTGAGCTAGAGGAAGAATCCCATCAGCATTGAGCATGCTCAAACCATTCAAGGCTTTGTACACCTCTATCAGATCACCCCGCTGGTGCCTAGTTTCCAGACACTGTAATTTGCAAAACTTAAGCCTTTCTTCGTAAGAGAACCCCTTTGTCCCATTCACCAATCTAGTTGCCCTTCTCTGTACTCGTTCCAGCAGCTCTACATCCTTCCTGAAATGAGGCCTCCAGGCCTGTATACAGTACTCTAGGTGTGGCCTGACCATTGCCTTATACAAGGGAATAATCACCTCCTTATCCCTGCTAGAAAAATTCCTATATATCATTGACAATACACCATGAGCTACTCTTGCAGCTCGTCTGCACTGCTCAGAGAACTTCATATCTGCCTGCACCACCACCCCCAGGTCCCTTTCATTCTCTACCACTGTCAGTGTAGTACCACAGAGTTGATACGTTGCTCTGGGGTTGCTGTTTCCCATATGTAGTACTTTACATTTGTCAATGTTAAACTTCATTTGCCACCTCGAAGCCCATCTGCTCAACCTTTCCAAATCCTGTTGCAGCAGCATAGTGTCAGTAGTGTCCTTGACAACTCTGCCAACCTTCGTATCGTCTGCAAACTTGGACATTAAGCCTGATATACCATCATCAATATCATTTATAAATACAGAAAACAATAAAGGCCCCAATACTGAACCCTGAGGGACTCCACTAATAACATTAGTCCACGATGAGCAGTGTCCATTGATTACCACTCTCTGTCTTCTCCCCCTCAACCACCCCTTTATCCATAGCAGCAACTTGCCTCCAATGCCACACTGCTCCAATTTGTGCAGCAGTCTTCCATGTGCAACAGTATCAAAAGCCTTTCTAAGATCCAAGTATATAATATCAAAGTTATTCCCTGCATCCAGTTCTTTTGTGACTGCATCATAGTATCCAATCAAATTGGTCAGGCAAGACTTCCCCTTAACAAAACCATGCTGTGTCCTAGCTATAACTGAAGTCTTGTCTAGATGATCCTGCAGTGCTTCTTTCACCAGTGCCTCCATTAATTTTCCGGGAACAGAAGTTAAACTCACAGGTCTATAATTACTTGTGTCAGCCTTTGATCCCCCTTTGTGAATTGGGGTCACATTTGCACATCTCCAGTCAATGGGTACCTCCCCTGAGTCCAAGGAAGCTCTCATAATTATGGCTAAGGGTTTGCTTACCTCCTTTGCTGCCTCCTTTAATATAACTGGATAGATCCCATCCACCCCAGGTGCCTTTCTTGTGTTTATCTTCAACAATTTCTCCTCCACTTTGCTCTCAGTTATTACAAGATTCTCTAGCTTACTGCTAGAGTTGAATACACCTCTGGCATTCCCCTCGCTGAATAACTCCTCATGTGTGAATGTCGATGCAAAATATTCATTTAGTTTGTTAGCTACCCGAGCAGGGTCATCAACAGTTGACCCATCGATCTCAAGTGGACCAATCTGATTCATCCCCTTCCTTCTAGAGTTTACATAAGTAAAGAACTCTTTGCTGTTTTTCTTCGCATCCCTTGCCAAGGATCTCTCGTAATCTGCCTTCGCCTGCCTAACCTCCTTTGTAACTTGGTTACAGATCAACTTGTATCTATCATAGGCGTCCGTGTCACGTGTTAATTTGTATGTATCCCATGCATTTTTCTTCTCTGCCATATGCCTCATTAGTTCATCTGACAACCATTTAGGCCTAAACCTTGAACAATATTTCTTAGTTGGTATGTAAAGCCTAGTAGCTTCCACGATAAGTTCTTTGAATGCTTCCCATTTTGAATTTGCTGTTGGCAATATCATCAGTTGATCCCACTGTATAGAATTTAAATACTGTCTCAGTCCATTGTAGTCGCCTTTACGAAAGCAGTACCCCTTCCCTTTACCCCTAATGGTAGTTACCTCTTTGAGTAACTCCCACTTCAGCACACTGTGATCACTGCCACCAAGTGGTTCATTTATCTGCAGATTCTTAATGCATTAAGAATCACTACTGATAATCAAATCAAGAGTATTACTCCCTCTAGTTGCCTCCCGAACATGCTGATGTAGAAAACAATCATCCAATAAATCCACAAAAGCCTTGCTACTGTGTGAGTGACCAGCCCCCAAATTCCAGTCAATATCTGGGAAATTAAAATCCCCCATTATAAGACTCTCTGATTTACTGGCCCACTCTATTTCTCCGAACAGTTTCTTATTATACTCATCAGAGTCATTAGGCCTATAGCACACTCCTACTCTCAATTTTGATCTCCCAATGCTTATGTCACACCAAACTGACTCGACACTGCACTGTCCAGCGATGTCGACTGGCTTCACTTCCTTGGATTTTATGTGTTTTTTAACTAATAGCATAACCCCTCCTCCCTTCCTATCCTGTCTATCCTTTCTGTAGACATTGTACTCCCCAAATTCCAGTTCTGCATTTCTTATATCTGTGTGACACCACGTCTCTGAAATCCCCACAATATCTGCCTTTGATGTTTTGAGCAATACCTCAAATTCATCAAATTTATTTACTAAACTCCTAGCATTGGTGTACACACAAGTATACATGCACCTGTTCTTTTTCTTAGCTACCCTAACACAACCCATGTGTTTACTTGTACCCCAATGATTCCCAGCAGTCTCTGAAATATCCTGCATCTTATTTTCCAGGCTGCGGCTCATTCCAATAGAAGCAGTGCAAGAATCACTTTCACCTCTGCCAGTGGCTACTGTTAATCTATTAGTCCTTGTATCCCCCCAATCTAGCAGTTTTCCGACCCACCTAACATTGCCTCGATAGCATCAGCAAACATTCTTGCACCCCTTCTATTTAAGTGTATCCCATCCCTGTAGAAGCAGTCTCTCCTGTTAACAAGTACAGACCAGGCTGAAAAAAATTCTACCCCTTGAGCCCTGCACAATCTTTCCAGGGCCGAATTGATTGACAGGGCTCTCATCATATACTCCCTCCTATCGTGTCTGGGCAGAATTGCAGACACTTTCAATTTCAACCCTAATTCACGGCTTTTTTTCATCAGTGACCTGTACTTGTCAAGTAATTCCGCCGGTCTCCTACTCTTAATGTCATTAGTGCCAACGTGTACAACTATATCACCTTTTGTGCCCTTAAAAGATGATATCCGCTCTACAACGTCATCAACTTTTGCCCCTGGCAGACATACCCTGGTCCTATTCCACCTATCCTTTTTACAAAGCATGTTTCCCGTTTCCCTGACAATAGAGTCACCAACAACTACTAGTTCCTTTGGGACCAGCGCATTCTGCCTTGGGGGTTGCCGCTGTGTTCCGCGATGACCAAGTGCAAGCTCTGGCATTGGTGTGGGCAGCTGAGAGCTTGATGGGCCCCTCACTTGTAATCCTTCGAGGGCATCCACCCTATCCTTCAAGCTCTCATATAGGCCCATAACAACGCTGAGTTGTCGCCTTATCTCCTTACACTCCTTGCATCGCACACACACAAAGACATCCCCCATGGCAGTATCATGTCCCATACTTGACTGCTCCGCAAACATCAAGCAAATAGTGCATCTTACAAGGCTGTGATTCAGAGGACAACCGCCCCCCTCAGTTCTCCCCTGGGCCACAGCATTCCCATTAGCTTGAGCCCTTTGCTTTGCTGCTCTGGTTTGAGTCATGATTTAGATTTACTTTCAATAAAATTTCAATTTCTGTACAAAATTAAATCCTAAACTTGTATCCAAACACAGTTATAACGCTATATTTATGTTTCAGTAATGAGTGTTATCTACGGAATATTTACGTTTCAGTAACGAGTGTTATCTGCGAAATCCCTTTATATAACTTTCGTATCAAGTTATGTATTAATTATTTGTTTTTACTAATTATTTATGTTACGTAACCTAAGTGGTTATATGTATAATTAATTATGTTAAATAAAATTAATTATATTACGTTTGTAATCTAAGTCGTTATATGTATTTATTTAAACGTACAATTTAACTGCTAACGAAGTTCAACTAACGCTATCTAGTACGGTATATCGTATCACAAAGGCGGGAAAATTACGAACGGTTAGCGGAGTTGAAACACGTGGAAACGTGGCCGACCGGGCTAGCCGAGTGGGTAAAGTACCTACCCGGCAACCCAAAGGTCGCGGGTTCGATTCCCGCCTCGGGCTTGGATCAAAGTACTGCAAAAACCTTGGGAGGTGCAATATGGCCACAGAAGCCGATGCGCCAACAACTACCAAATCAAAAAAAAAAAAAAAAAAAAAAAAAAAACACGTGGAAACCTTTACCGATACTTTTATGCAATTACAAGGCCGAGTAAAGAATAAATACACCAAATTAATCAGAGAATCACAAAATAATGTTATACTACTAAATTTAAATCAAAAGTTTTAGAAAAACAATAATTTCAAATCAATAAATAAGAAAAATCCACTTAGCGGCTTTGAAAACGACCGTCTCTAGTAGCCTCGTCAGTATGAAGACATTGGTAATCAAAATGTGAGCCCTTCGCTTACTTTATTTCCATGATAGTCTTTTATCATGCAGTGAAAATTTCTTATTATATGGTTCTGCTCTGCAAATTTTTTAGAATTATTCATGATTTATATTTTAAAGAAATTTATCTGTCATTATGTCTTCAAAAAGAACGTCTTAAATTCGCTGTGCTGCCAAGAAGAAATGTATTGATTTAGAAGAGTAACTTGCATTGCTTAAGCACTTTGAAAAGAGTGATCACGTGATTGATATTTCTAATTCACTGGGCTTGGTTGAATCATCTGTGCATTCAGGATGTAATTTGATTATCAACCTATGAAATTACAGCATTTTTGTAGTTTGACAATGGAAAGAATGGTTGCCTTGTTAATAATTTGGATTGTAGATCAGACTTGAGTACTGTTAAGCACAACAATAATTCAAGAGAAAAGCAAAAGTCTCTGAATTCAAGGCAAGCTCTGGATGATTTGAGGGTGTAAAAAAAAAAAAAAAGCTAATCTACACAACATTGAAGTTAGCTGGTGTGGGAGCTAGCACTAATTTTGAGGCATCAGAAAAGTGTCATGAAACTTTGCAGGCTGTTGTAGAAGAAAGAAGATATTTACAATGTCAAGAGGCATTTTTTTTTTTTTTTTTTTTTTTTGAAGAGAATGCCCAGAAGAACTTATTTCCCATGAGAAAGTCTGCACTTGGGTTTAAGCCTACAAAAGATGGGTTAACTGTTTTTGCTAAAGCAAATTCTGGAGTGATTTTAAGTTAAAGCCCATGCTAATATATCAGAGAAAGAATCAAAGAGCTCTTGAAGGATATGAAAAACCTTTTTCTGTGGTGATCATATCAGAACCGGGGGTTAACTTCTTACATCTACCCTGCTGTAGAGAAATATACAGGATTTTAAGAATAATGCGGATCTGTTAGAATGAATGCAGAGAAAAGCATCAGGGACACAAAAGGGAGTACCTTTTCTGCTCATGACAACTTTCATGTCAGATCTGAAAATTGCAGTGCTAGGAGATTGATTAGACTAAATGCTATGTTTTCAGCCAGAAAGTAATTCATTGTTAGAAGAAACTCCCATTTGATGTTGTGGAAGTTGATAGTTTGAATAAATTTAAGGAAGAATTATTAGAGGGAATGGACAGATTTGGTGGGGCTTCCCCCCCTTCCCTTCCTGCTGATGCCATATACACTTGCATCATTGCCACTACTAAAACTAATTCTGGCAAAATTACAACATGGGTGCCATTAACAAACAATACAGTCAGTTCTGCTATAACACACATTTTTTGAAACGCAAATTTGCTCCACCGCTACTGAATATGACGGGAACAATGCAAGTATGACACAATTTTTGCATTGGCTCATGTGCAATATCTGCGAGTAACACCAGGTGAATGCAAAACCTGGCACCAAACTGAATGTAGCGACCTGCGCAGCAATACATACAAGTTTATGAAGCTTTAAAAAATGTCAAATGTGGGATCACTGTATTTCCCATTTACTGTAGTTGTATTATTTGGAGAGACGACACTGTTGTCATTCGCTGTATTCACAAGATAACATGTGATATTGTAGGCCGACTCATGTTTTCAGGAGCTCACATTTTTCTGTTTGAACAGAAATTTGTGAGGCGTGATACATTTCTGGAGGTCACTACCATAAAACAATAAAATAAATTTGCAGTTCCCAGTTTATTGGGCTTTTCTGTTAGTGCAATCTAATTATAAACAGGTAGTAAACTCAATCTTACTGCATTTGTGATAATACCAATAGCTGGAATTCTGTAAGTTTTTACGTTATTATGGTGAAATGTGTTTCCCCTTCTATGAAATCTTCAATCATATAAAAAAACATAAATAAATTTTCAGTATCTTCTCTTCATTCCTATTTTTTAAGCTTCATAAACTTGTCTCACTTAAGCAATTTATGCATCCCCTGTTTGTCATTACTGATTGGTTATCTTTTTTACTGTTTTAAATTTTACAATCCAAAAAAAAAAAAAGAAAATGTCAGTGAACAGAAATCAATCAAACAAACTTCGTATCTTGTCAAGGTAAAGTGCTATATTTACTGTAATAGTTATTTACATCAATCCTCATAGGAAGTAACCAGCCAGCACTCAATGACCATATAAGTCTGCACAACATACAGCTAAGCAAACAAAATGAAGACCCTGATCATATGATGTCTCAACATCTCCAGCATCATTCATTATTCTCCCAACCACCTACTACATCACTGCATCACACAAAGTCAGCCTTTCCTAGGCAACTCCATATTTGCATATGCTTACCCGAAACCTGTAGACATCATCATGCACTCCCTTGGTAAGGAGGTCTGCAGCTCTTCTGCTACTACCTCCCATACCAACCAGCCACGGGAGAAGCTTACCCATACGATAATTCTTCAACCTGTGCAAAAGTCACAGTGGGTCTCACATTGTGTGCAAAAAGACTCTTCCAGCTACCTGCCCGGAACCCACTCAACGAACCCCACCAGTACAAAAGCGCCTAGTTGTCATGGGCACCTCAGCTACATCAAGGCTCCATGCAATAGAACAGCCTACAAATATGAGAACAAGCATCTTTATCTCAAAACTAGATCCTCATACAACCCCCACCCAGATCGCAACCGTAGTTGAAGAAGAAATCTGAATATGTGTTTCTGTAAAGCAGCTGCCAGTCAGAAGTAATAACTATGCAGCTTTTAAGCTGGAATGCAACCCAAGAGATTTTAATAAAATCTCCCACCTATTGATGTGGCCAATTGGAACAATAATCCGACCATTTTATGAGACCTCTCACTGAGACAGACCCACCTCAGCCATAGCAAAGAACCACTGGATGCCAACTAGCTGACTCCTACAGGACCCTGTTATTAAATTGCCAGGCCAAGAATATGATCATAGTGCATTCGGTCGCACATATCCAATACCCCATAGCAAACATTAATCATCTTCATCTCCTGCATTCTTGCTACCTCCGAACGAAATGGACATGGCTATCCCAACCAGGATCACAAATCGCTCCTACCATAAGCCACTGAAGAATAAATATTATAGGCCGGCCACCTTGGTAAAAATACCTATGACTGCTGCACTTCAGCTACTCTACCAAAATGTGTGTAGCATAAGAAATAAAATGGACGCCTTAAGCAGTTACTCCTAGCTTCACACTTGGACCTTCTCTACATCACAGAAACATGGCTAGAACCCTGTCAAGAATGTATTGCGATCACCGTCCCAGCTGGATACGGGTCTGCATTTACATCGAATAACAGGAAGGGAGAGGGTACTGCCATCTTTTATAGACAAAGCCTCTTCACACTGATCTCTACACATCACATTTGCACATCTCCAGTCCGTGGGTACCTCCCCTGAGTCCAAGGAAGCTCTCATAATTATGGCTAAGGGTTTGCTTACTTCCTCTGCTGCCTCCTTTAATATAACTGGATAGATCCCATGTGTGTGCGATGCAAGGAGTGTAAGGAGATAAGGCGACAACTCAGCGTTGTTATGGGCCTATATGAGAGCTTGAAGGATAGGGTGGATGCCCTCGAAGGATTACAAGTGAGGGGCCCATCAAGCTCTCAGCTGCCCACACCAATGCCAGAGCTTGCACTTGGTCATCACGGAACACAGCGGCAACCCCCAAGGCAGAATGCGCTGGTCCCAAAGGAACTAGTAGTTGTTGGTGACTCTATTGTCAGGGAAACGGGAAACATGCTTTGTAAAAAGGATAGGTGGAATAGGACCAGGGTATGTCTGCCAGGGGCAAAAGTTGATGACGTTGTAGAGCGGATATCATCTTTTAAGGGCACAAAAGGTGATATAGTTGTACACGTTGGCACTAATGACATTAAGAGTAGGAGACCGGCGGAATTACTTGACAAGTACAGGTCACTGATGAAAAAAAGCCGTGAATTAGGGTTGAAATTGAAAGTGTCTGCAATTCTGCCCAGACACGATAGGAGGGAGTATATGATGAGAGCCCTGTCAATCAATTCGGCCCTGGAAAGATTGTGCAGGGCTCAAGGGGTAGAATTTTTTTCAGCCTGGTCTGTACTTGTTAACAGGAGAGACTGCTTCTACAGGGATGGGATACACTTAAATAGAAAGGGTGCAAGAATGTTTGCTGATGCTATCGAGGCAATGTTAGGTGGGTCGGAAAACTGCTAGATTGGGGGGATACAAGGACTAATAGATTAACAGTAGCCACTGGCAGAGGTGAAAGTGATTCTTGCACTGCTTCTATTGGAATGAGCCGCAGCCGGGAAAATAAGATGCAGGATATTTCAGAGACTGCTGGGAATCATTGGGGTACAAGTAAACACATGGGTTGTGTTAGGGTAGCTAAGAAAAAGAACAGGTGCATGTATACTTGTGTGTACACCAATGCTAGGAGTTTAGTAAATAAATTTGATGAATTTGAGGTATTGCTCAAAACATCAAAGGCAGATATTGTGGGGATTTCAGAGACGTGGTGTCACACAGATATAAGAAATGCAGAACTGGAATTTGGGGAGTACAATGTCTACAGAAAGGATAGACAGGATAGGAAGGGAGGAGGGGTTATGCTATTAGTTAAAAAACACATAAAATCCAAGGAAGTGAAGCCAGTCGACATCGCTGGACAGTGCAGTGTCGAGTCAGTTTGGTGTGACATAAGCATTGGGAGATCAAAATTGAGAGTAGGAGTGTGCTATAGGCCTAATGACTCTGATGAGTATAATAAGAAACTGTTCGGAGAAATAGAGTGGGCCAGTAAATCAGAGAGTCTTATAATGGGGGATTTTAATTTCCCAGATATTGACTGGAATTTGGGGGCTGGTCACTCACACAGTAGCAAGGCTTTTGTGGATTTATTGGATGATTGTTTTCTACATCAGCATGTTCGGGAGGCAACTAGAGGGAGTAATACTCTTGATTTGATTATCAGTAGTGATTCTTAATGCATTAAGAATCTGCAGATAAATGAACCACTTGGTGGCAGTGATCACAGTGTGCTGAAGTGGGAGTTACTCAAAGAGGTAACTACCATTAGGGGTAAAGGGAAGGGGTATTGCTTTCGTAAAGGCGACTACAATGGACTGAGACAGTATTTAAATTCTATACAGTGGGATCAACTGATGATATTGCCAACAGCAAATTCAAAATGGGAAGCATTCAAAGAACTTATCGTGGAAGCTACTAGGCTTTACATACCAACTAAGAAATATTGTTCAAGGTTTAGGCCTAAATGGTTGTCAGATGAACTAATGAGGCATATGGCAGAGAAGAAAAATGCATGGGATACATACAAATTAACACGTGACACGGACGCCTATGATAGATACAAGTTGATCTGTAACCAAGTTACAAAGGAGGTTAGGCAGGCGAAGGCAGATTACGAGAGATCCTTGGCAAGGGATGCGAAGAAAAACAGCAAAGAGTTCTTTACTTATGTAAACTCTAGAAGGAAGGGGATGAATCAGATTGGTCCACTTGAGATCGATGGGTCAACTGTTGATGACCCTGCTCGGGTAGCTAACAAACTAAATGAATATTTTGCATCGACATTCACACATGAGGAGTTATTCAGCGAGGGGAATGCCAGAGGTGTATTCAACTCTAGCAGTAAGCTAGAGAATCTTGTAATAACTGAGAGCAAAGTGGAGGAGAAATTGTTGAAGATAAACACAAGAAAGGCACCTGGGGTGGATGGGATCTATCCAGTTATATTAAAGGAGGCAGCAAAGGAGGTAAGCAAACCCTTAGCCATAATTATGAGAGCTTCCTTGGACTCAGGGGAGGTACCCATTGACTGGAGATGTGCAAATGTGACCCCAATTCACAAAGGGGGATCAAAGGCTGACACAAGTAATTATAGACCTGTGAGTTTAACTTCTGTTCCCGGAAAATTAATGGAGGCACTGGTGAAAGAAGCACTGCAGGATCATCTAGACAAGACTTCAGTTATAGCTAGGACACAGCATGGTTTTGTTAAGGGGAAGTCTTGCCTGACCAATTTGATTGGATACTATGATGCAGTCACAAAAGAACTGGATGCAGGGAATAACTTTGATATTATATACTTGGATCTTAGAAAGGCTTTTGATACTGTTGCACATGGAAGACTGCTGCACAAATTGGAGCAGTGTGGCATTGGAGGCAAGTTGCTGCTATGGATAAAGGGGTGGTTGAGGGGGAGAAGACAGAGAGTGGTAATCAATGGACACTGCTCATCGTGGACTAATGTTATTAGTGGAGTCCCTCAGGGTTCAGTATTGGGGCCTTTATTGTTTTCTGTATTTATAAATGATATTGATGATGGTATATCAGGCTTAATGTCCAAGTTTGCAGATGATACGAAGGTTGGCAGGGTTGTCAAGGACACTACTGACACTATGCTGCTGCAACAGGATTTGGAAAGGTTGAGCAGATGGGCTTCGAGGTGGCAAATGAAGTTTAACATTGACAAATGTAAAGTACTACATATGGGAAACAGCAACCCCAGAGCAACGTATCAACTCTGTGGTACTACACTGACAGTGGTAGAGAATGAAAGGGACCTGGGGGTGGTGGTGCAGGCAGATATGAAGTTCTCTGAGCAGTGCAGACGAGCTGCAAGAGTAGCTCATGGTGTATTGTCAATGATATATAGGAATTTTTCTAGCAGGGATAAGGAGGTGATTATTCCCTTGTATAAGGCAATGGTCAGGCCACACCTAGAGTACTGTATACAGGCCTGGAGGCCTCATTTCAGGAAGGATGTAGAGCTGCTGGAACGAGTACAGAGAAGGGCAACTAGATTGGTGAATGGGACAAAGGGGTTCTCTTACGAAGAAAGGCTTAAGTTTTGCAAATTACAGTGTCTGGAAACTAGGCACCAGCGGGGTGATCTGATAGAGGTGTACAAAGCCTTGAATGGTTTGAGCATGCTCAATGCTGATGGGATTCTTCCTCTAGCTCAGAAAAATCACCTGAGAGGGCATAAATTCAAATTGAGGAAAGACAGATGTAGGATAGATGTGCGGAAATTTGCCTTTAGCCAGCGGGTGGTTGGTGGGTGGAACAGACTTCCATCCCTTGTCGTGGAAGTTGATAGCCTAAATAAGTTTAAGGCTCAGCTGGACAGGTATTTCGAACGAACAGAGGGGTGAAGTGGAAGTGGTTATTTTTATTTATTTATGTTACTTTTTTTTTTTTTTTTTTTTTTTTTTTGGCTGATGCTGCATAAGCTTGCTTTCTTGCATCAAATGCCTCTACTAATGCTAATGCTAATGCTAATACCCCGGGTGCCCTTCTTGTGTTTATCTTCAACAATTTCTCCTCCACTTTACTCTCAGTTATTACAAGATTCTCTAGCTTACTGCTAGAGTTGAATACACCTCTGGCTTTCCCCTCGCTAAATAACTCCTCATGTGTGAATGTCGATGCAAAATATTCATTTAGTTTGTTCATCATTAGTTCATCTGACATCCATTTAGGCCTAAACCTTGAACAATATTTCTTAGTTGGTATGTAAAGCCTAGTAGCTTCCAAGATAAGTTCTTTGAATGCTTCCCATTTTGCATTTGCTGTTGGTAACATCATCAGTTGGTCCCACTGTATAGAATTTAAATACTATCTCAGTCCATCGTAGTCGCCTTTACGAAAGCAATAACCCTTCCCTGTACCCCTAATGGTAGTTACCTCTTTGAGTAAATCCCACTTCAGCACACTGTGATCACTGCCACCTAGTGGTTCATTTATCTGCAGATTCTTAATGCATGAAGAATCACTGCTGATAATCAAATCAAGATTATTACCCCCTCTAGTTGCCTCCCGAACATGCTGATGTAGAAAACAATCATCCAATAAATCCAGAAAAGCCTTGCCAGTGTGTGAGTGACCAGCCCCCAAATTCCAGTTAATATCTGGGAAATTAAAATCTCCCATTATAAGACTCTCTGATTTACTGGCCCACTCTATTTCTCTGTACAGTTTCTTATTATACTCATCAGAGTCATTAGGCCTATAGCACACTTCTACTCTCAATTTTGATCTCCCAATGCTTATGTCACACCAAACTGACTCGACACTGCACTGTCCAGCAATGTCGACTGGCTTCACTTCCTTGGATTTTGTGTTTCTTAACTAATAGCATAACCCCTCCTCCCTTCCTATCCTGTCTATCCTTTCTGTAGACATTGTACTCCCCAAATTCCAGTTCTGCATTCCTTATATCTGTGTGACACCACGTCTCTGAAATCCCAACAATATCTGCCTTTGATGTTTTGAGCAATACCTCAAATTCATCAAATTTATTTACTAAACTCCTAGCATTGGTGTACACGCAAGTATACATGCACCTGCTCTTCCTCTTAGCCACCCTAACACAACCCATGTGTTTACTTGTACCCCCATGATTCCCAGCAGTCTCTGAAATATCCTGCATCTTATTTTCCAGGCTGCTGCTCATTCCAATAGAAGCAGTGCAAGAATCACTTTCTCCTCTGCCAGTGGCTACTGTTAATCTATTAGTCCTTGTATCATCCCCAATCTAGCAGTTTTCCGACCCACCTAACACTGCCGCGATAGCATCAGCAAACATTCTTGCATCCTTTCTATTTAAGTGTATCCCATCCCTGTAGAAGCAGTCTCTCCTGTTAACAAGTACAGACCAAGCTGAAAAAAATTCTACCCCTTGAGCTCTGCACAATCTTTCCAGGGCCGAATTGATCGACAGGGCTCTCATCATATACTCCCTCCTATCGTGTCTGGGCAGAATTGCAGACACTTTCAAATTCAACCCTAATTCACGGCTTTTTTTCATCAGTGACCTGTACTTGTTAAGTAACTCCACCGGTCTCCTACTCTTAATATCATTAGTGCTAACGTGTACAACTATATCACCTTTTGTGCCCTTAAAAGATGATATCCGCTTTACAACGTCATCAACCTTTGCCCCTGGCAGACATACCCTGTTCCTGTTCCACCTATCCTTTTTACAAAGCATGTTTCCTGTTTCCCCTGACAATAGAGTCACCAACAAATACTAGTTCCTTTGGGACCAGCGCATTCTGCCTTGGGGGTTGCCACTGTGTTGTGCGATGCCCATGTGCAAGCTCTGGCATTGGTGTGGACAGCTGAGAGCTTGATGGGCCCCTCACTTGTAATCCTTCGAGGACATCCACCCTGTCCTTTAAGCTCTCATATAGGCCCATAACAACGCTGAGTTGTCGCCTGATTTCCTTACACTCCTTGCATCGCGCACATACAAAGACATCCCCCATGGCAGTATCATGTCCCATACCTGACTGCTCCGCAAACATCAAGCAAATAGTGCATCTTAAAAGGCTGTGGTTCAGAGGGCAACTGCCCCCCTCAGTTCTTCCCTGAGCCACAGCATTCCCATTAGCTTGAGCCTTTTGCTTTGCTGCTCTGGTTTGAGTCATGATTTCGATTTACTTTCAATAAAATTTCAATTTCAGTACAAATTTAAATCCTAAACTTGTATCCCAACATAGTTATAACGCTATATTTATGTTTCAGTAACGAGTGTTATCTACGAAATCTACGAGTGTTATCTACGAAATATTTATGTTTCAGTAACGAGTGTTATCTACGAAATCCCTTTATATAATTTCTGTATCAAGTTATGTATTATTTATTTTTACTAATTATTTATGTTACGTAACCTAAGTGGTTATATGTATAGTTAAAAGTACAATTTAATTGCCAATGAAGTTCGACAAGATTAATAGATTTTACTGATTAATTTCCGCGTAACAATGGCGGCTATTTACGAACGGTAAACACGTGGATTTGATACCCTTTCCGATATTCTAAGTTACTTTAAACTTAAGTACCATAAATAGGAATATAAAGCTACTCTAGAAAATAAGTTAATATGTCAATTTAAACTAATAAAGCAGAAAATAAATCAGAAAAAACTTCTCTGTTCCAAGAGCGGCAGAAAGGCACATCTGCACAGGCAACACTCACCCTCAGAACACCAACCGGCCATTTAAATATTCTCAATAAAGAGCTGCAAGGAAAGAATAAACTTATCACTGACATGTATGCTTGTATTAAAGCTTTTAAAGTTAAATTGCAATTATGGGAAACACAACTGGAATCAAAAGATTTCGTACATTTCCTACATCTTAAATCCTGCACTATTATTTCAAATGAAAAATCTCAAGAATATGCAAGAAAAATAGCATTATTGCAATAAGAATTTGAAGAAAGATTTAAATATTTTAATGATTTGGAGTCCGATTTTACATTATTTTCATTACCATTAAAAACGAATGTGAATAACGCACCAGAAAATCTACAAGTGGAGCTAATTAATTTAGAGTGTGATATAAATCTTATTCAAAGATTTGAAGATACAGATTTGATTACTTTTATTCGTACTTGTCAAAAGATAAATACCCTCAGTTAAGAATTTTTGCAATAAGAATAATTGCTTTGTTTGGGAGTACATTTATTTTGAACAGTTTTTTTCGCAGTTGAAAATTAATAAGTCTAAGAAAAGAACCCGATTGACCGATGAGCATCTACAATCCGTGATGAAGATAGTTTCTAGTAAATTTTCTCCAAGGCTACAAACTTTGTCCCACTTGGAAAGTTTTCATAATTTGTTTATGGTGCCTCCGTAGCCAGGTGGGAAGGAGCAGCAGTGCGTAGCACACACTTCTTGATTAGACCGGGGTTCGAGCCCATCACCACCAAATACGGAGGATGCGGAGAGGTCAGGGAATGACCACCGCATATCCCGGAGAAATATGGCCTTAGTTGCTAATGCTCCTAAAAAAAACCAAACCCAACCAATAATTTGTTTAAGTTAAAAGTAAGTTATTTAGTGGTTAATTCAACATATTAGAATTATTTGAAATAAATGTCAGTCTGAAAATTTAATATTTGGCTGTCAATATGTTTGAATTACAAAGTGTAACCAACAGAAATTTCTTGCAGGTACCAACCTTTAGATTTCAGATAGAAAATAAATATAATTTGAATTTTTTCCTTTGCGTTATTATTATTATTGTTTAGGTATGTTTTGATAAATATTTAGTAAGCGATTGGGCATCTAAAGAAAATAGAAAAGAAAATTTAACCGAAAGAAAGTCTCATAATTTTAGCCAGGGAGAGAAGGAGAAAAATATAAGTTTTAAAAATAAAAAGTAAGTACAGAGAAAAACACTGTAGAAAATACAATTGAACATTATTGAAATAAATTTTCAATTAAACCATATTCGAGGCAAATTAAATTTTAAAAGTAAAATTTCCAAACTTATTATAAACTTACACACCACACACACACGTCACGCCAGGTTATAAAGGGGTGGTATCCATACATTAGGGGTAAGTACGGTGCAGTATATATATATATATTCCCTCTCATTTTGTTAAAAAAAAATTCCAGCCCATCAGCTGCTTTCAGATCGTGCATTCGGCCCTCGTGCAATTTGAGTTTGAGACCACTGACCTAAAGCAACAGTTCCTCTCTCACCTTCATACCTCAGATCTCTGCCTTGTCAGCAAACTCCCAACTCGTGGGCCTAACCAACTTGACCTGATACTAGCCTCCATACCATGCATCATCAGTAAAACCCATCATCAGTTGAGTACAGTAGAGACTGTACTCAACTCTGACCATGACGCACTTTTAATGCCATTTCAACTACCAACTAATCACCATCTTCCAAATCAGCTGAACAAAACCATGTTGCACGTCAGCCCTATATTCCTGGACATACCAAGATGCATTGAGGCAGCGTCATTAATCCCTTGGTCGATCCTAGAGTCGTGATATCCAGTTAGCTGTCACCATCCTTACCAATTGGACTATATCTGTAACAAGCTATGCGGCCACAAGAAAGATCACAATCTCCCCTTACTCTAAAGCATGGTGGTCCCATGACCTGAAGAAGCGATTCGACCTTATGCAACATCTACATAAATTTCGGAAGCAGTCTCACAGCGTTACGGACAGAATTGCCTACTCCAGAGCTCTAGCTGAGTTTAACCGCCTGAAATCCATAGCGATTAAATTGCACCTTGACAGGACCATACACACAGGGAAAGTTCTATATAAAGATACCCCTTCAGGGTTTCCCCCTCAACTTGATCCCAAAGCTGGCTTGACTACATTACCAGGTTTACCACTACCGTCAACCCAGAAGACCAGCCCTCACTACCAACATCTGATACCAGTTTTGACCCATTGACAACCATAATAATATCGAGACAAAAGTTAATTAATGCCAGCAACTTCTACTACTGGACCCGACGGGATTCCGCAATTTATGCTTAAGAGCATAAGTCCTTACACCCTACAACCTCTGTTACATGTCTTTAACTCAGTGCTCTCAAATTGTTATTGTTATTTGATTTTTAGGAGCATTAGCAACTAAGGCCATATTGCTCCGGGAATATGCGGTGGTCATTCCCTGACTATTCTGCATCCTCCGTATTTGGTGGTCACAGGCTCGAACCCCAGTCTAACCAAGAAGTGTGTGCTACGCACTGCTGCTCCTGCCCACCTGGCTACGGAGGCGCCGGTGTTCTCAAAGCACTGTTTCCCACACCAATGGAAGGTGTGGGAAACAGTGCTTTGTCAAACCAAGGCCAAAAATTTGAGTTCCATCACTTGTGAAACACTACAGACCAATCTCAAACTCATCTTGCCTATTGAAACTGCTAGAAAAAATACTGCTGCCCATCTTCGCTAAGCAAATCCTGCCAGACAATCCTCCACAAATCCACTATGCACTCCCACACAGATCAACTGTGACCAACCTTCTAGCAACAACCAACAGAATCCTTACAGCCTTTGAGAACAGAGACGAGCGGTAGCCACCTATATAGACATTGAATCTGCATTTGATGCTGTGCACATCCCGTCTCTCCTGAAACTACTAGAAAATCACTATCAGATAGGAGGCAACATCTTAGTTGAATAACCTCACATCTCTGCTGAATAACCGGAGTGTCAAATTATCTGTAGATAACTCGTGATACTGCAAAGTAATCTCAGTTGGAGTTCTGCATGGAGCAGTGCTATCTGGCCTCCTCTTAACGCCCTTATTGCTCCACTGGTAATCCACAAATTAAATATTCTGGTATATGCTGACGATCTAAAGGTACTCATGCCAATAAAGGTAAATCAAGACCCTCACCAAATCTCAGAAGAGCTAACTTCCACTCTCTCCTCAATATGCATCTACCTCAAACAATTTGGTCTGCGTATCAATCCCGAGAAGTCAGAAATCATGGTCTTCTCATTAAAGAAACAGCCAACAAAAATCTATCCAACCCTCAATGGAGTCTCCATCTCTCTTGTCCAACATCACATCGACCCGACCTAGGAATCAGATTTGACCCAAAGCTTCTTTTCGGCCAGCATGTAGATGTACTCCTCACAAAAGCCTCCAGACTGAGATGGATATGTAAGCAACATCTGCACCACGTAACAGACAAATCCACCATGGTGAGATACATTTTAACAACAGTGTATCTGCCACTTCTCTATGTTGCAGAGATTTTGGCATCTGCATCTCCCTCTACCACCAAACCAGTTTTCTCATCCAAGTATTGGCTTCTCAAGTGGGCATGCCACAAACTTAGCCTGCTTCCACAGCTCCAGACCACCGATATGGCCAATGCACTTAAAATCCCAAGGCTCATGTCGCTCATTAATGAAAGGAGGCTCGTCACAACAGTCAAACTCATGACCGATCTCATCTCCTCCCCCTCCTCATGGAAAAACTGTGCATGGAGGGTCCCAGTGGCACGTCTATGAGCATTCCCCAAGTTATGTCCTCTGCAAAGACGCCTTCACCTGCCTGACCGGTTTCTTCCTCAGCAGATGCTAACTCGAGTCCTGGACTTAGATATCAACTTCAGCAAGTTCTGTGAAGATCGACAATATAGGAAAGGAATACTCAGTGGAGTGGCCAAAGCTACTACTATTATAATTTGAGTCTTGAGCAATGTATATTTTTAACCCAACCAACTATGTACATATTTATGCACTTCAATGTATATCCTTGTAGTATGTATTTTGAAATAAATGGTTGTATACTCACTTAATGTTCTATATATGTAGTATACTCAAGTCATTTTTCCATTTTCCTGTACTTTATTTCACTTATTTATCATTCTATTATTTATTTATGTATTTTGGCTTTTGAGGCAAAATGTCTCTGTAGTACATTGTTAACCCCTGGCCACTCTGCCGTGATAGGCTGTTGCAACTACTGTTATGTAAATTATCATTCTAAGCATTGCAATAAAGATTCTTCTTATTATTATTTTTTTATTAGAAATTCAGATGTTTAAACCTGTGTCAACAATTTTATTGGGTTTCTAACTTGTTTTAGTGTTTTACTTACCAGACTGAATATTTTTTTGAGTGCTGTGCCCCTATCCCTATTTTTACCATAAGCCTTGTTGTTTTCAATGCGTGAAATACCATAATGTGGAGATTTTTAGGAACACATGTACCGCTTTATAGCAGAACTGACTGTACTAGAGAATCTTGGGATGAAATCAAATGATCAAAATTGAATTTAGTGTGGTATTCATGATTTTCAAGGCTTTAATGACTAATCAGCTATAATAACAAACATTGTTAAACTTTCACAAGATATAAGCTTTGCTGAGGTTGAGGAAGGTAATGTGATAGAGTAGTTAAATTCGCATAAAAAGCTTTATCAAATGAATGAAGATTTAATTAAATTAGAGAGCATAAAAGCAACTTTGGAAGATGAGGAAGAAAAAGTCTGAAGGCGAGACCACCCATCAAATTACAACAAAAAACTAGGACAACTTTTCACTTTAATTGAGGAGATGCAGTCAGTTTTTGAAGAGATGGATCTGTAGTAAGTCAAAGAGATTGGATCAATTGCTTAAATGTTATAGAAAAATTTATAGGGAGAAGCAGAAGTCTTGTACTGTGCAGGGTATGTTGGACATTATTTTTAGAAAACTTAATTATCAGCACTAAGTTTATTTGCTTATTGGAGGTGTGAAGTTGTGAAACCCATGTTTCAAACTTCAAGAGCAAAGTTACGCAATCCCCCATCTTGTCCATCATGCAGTGTGAATGATGTCTTTGAGGTTATGGTGGACATCATGGCGAGATCCATTTATCCGTGAAAAGATCAAAAAACTTCCCAAACACTTCCTTTTTCATTTCACTAATATTAGTATTAATAGTGGCAAATGATACAAGAAAGCAAGCTTATACAGAATCAGCCAAACAGATGCCTTAAACACATCAATCAGATCACCTCGAAAGTGCCTAGTCTGCAAATGCAATTTATAGAACTGAAGCCTTTCTTGCTAAGAGCACCTCTTTGTTCACCTTACCAATCTCATTGCTCTTCTCTGTACCCATTCTAGCAGCTGTGCATTGTTTCTAAAATGAGGCCTCCAGATCTGTGTGCAGTACTCCAGATGTGACCTGGCCATTGCCCAATACAATAGGATAATCACCTCCTTAAGCATACTACTAGCAAAATTCCTGTATATGATTGACAAAACCCCATGAGCTGTCCTGATGGCCTGTCTGCATTGCACAGAGAACTTTATATCCGACTGCAAAATTACCACCAAGTCCTCTTCATTTTTCTGAGTGTAGTACCACACAGGTGATACATTACCCTGGGTTACTGCTATGTCATGTGCAGTAACTTTCATTTGTTTATATTAAATTTCAATTGCCATTTTTCAGCCCATCCGCCTAATTTTTCTAGATCTTGTTGCAGCAGCATACCTTCATTACTGTCATTAACTGCCATGCCAACCTTTGTATCATATGCAAATTTAGACATTAAGTGTGATATACCTTCATCAGTGTCATTAATAAATTTATTAACTATAAATTTGATGAGCTTGAAGTGCTAGTCAAGACATCAAAGGGCGACTCCGTAGCCAGGTGGGAAGGAGCAGCAGTGCATAGCACACGCTTCTTGATTAGACCGGGGTTCGAGCCCGTCACCATCAAATATGGAGGATGCGGAAAGATCAGGGAATGACCACCGCATATCCCGGAGCAATATGGCCTTAGTTGCTAATGCTCCTAAAAACCAAACAACACAAGACATCAAAGGCAGATATTGTTGGGATATTAGAGACATGGTGTCTTACCTCCTTTAATATAATCGGATAGCTCCCATCCACACCAGGTGCCTTTTGTACGTTTAACTTCAACAATTTCTGTTCCACTTTCCTTGCAGTTATCACAAAATCTTTCAGTTAGTTTTATAAACTTGTGTCATCCCTCTCCCTAAAGAATTCTTCATGTGCAAATGAAGAATTCCTACCCCTTCTGTCCTTTATGTATACATTGGTGACCAACCCACAAGTATATGCAAAATACCTGTTCAGGCAGTCAGCAACCTGAGCCGAATCATCGACATCAAGTGGACCAATTCAACCCTTCTACTGTTAATACAAGTAAAGAAATCTTTCCTGCTTTTCTTGGCATTCTTTGCCAGAGACATCTTGTAATTTGCCTTGACTTGCCTAACCTCCTTTGTGACTTGATTGCAGACCAGTTTGTGTCTACCATCTGTATCACCTGATGATTTATATGCATCCCAATCATTTTTCTTCTCTGCCACCAGTCTCATTAGTTCATCTGACATCCATTTAGGTCTAAGCCTTTAACAGTATTTTTTGGTTGGTAAGAAAAGCCTAGTAGCTTCTATGATTATTTCCTTGAGTGCTTCCCCTTTAGAATTTGTTGTTGGTTACATCATTAGTTGGTCCCAATGTATAGAATTTAAAAACTGTCTGAAACCGCTGCAGCCTCCTTTACAAAAGCAAAAATCCTTCCCTTTATCCTCGATACTAGTTACATCTTTAAGTAAATCCCACCTCAATACACGATGATCACTGCTGCCTAGTGGTTCTTTTATCTGCAGATTCTTAATGCATGAAAAATCACTGCTGATAATCAGATTGAGTTTTTCTCTCTCTTGTTACCTCTCTAATATGCTGCTGCTGCTGTCAAAATCAGTCATCTAATAAATCCACAAAATTCTTGCTAGTGTGTTGGTGACCAACCCACAAGTTTCAGTGAACATCTGAAAAGTTAGTCTCCCATTATAAGATATTCTAATTTACTGGCCCACTATTTCTTTGTACAGTTTTTCTTTATACTCATCACAGTCATTTAGCCCATTCCCACACATTCCCACTCTCAGTGCTTATGTCACACCAAACTATCTCAACATTGCACTGGCTACCTATTTCAACTGGATGCACTGCTTAGATTTTATGTATTTCTTAACTAAGAGTATAATCCTCCCCTTCTGTCCTTTATGTATACATTGTACTTCCCATATTCAGTTTTTGCATTCCTTATATCTGAGTGACACCGCGTCTCTAATATCCCCACAGTCTGCATTTGATGACTTCACCAGCACTTCAAATTCATCAAATTTATTTACTATGCTCCTAACATTGATGTACATGCACCTGTTTTTACTCTTAGTCACCTTAACACGACCCATATATTTCCTTGTTCCATGATATCCCACAGCATGCTTTGAAATATTCAGTACCTTGCTTTCCAGGCTGCTATAATCTACATGGTCTTATTTCCAATCTCAATGACGTCACTTCCACTTATAGTCTGTCATGCCCCACTTCCTTTTTTTGGGCAGAATCCCAATTATTAGCTGCCTCAACCACTGCTCATCTCAGTTGTCCTAATTATTTGTATTACTGTATGACTCATTTCACTTTAAAGGTGGTACTTGTCATGTGTCCACTCTGATATTCCTTGTCAGAAACTTAGCAGTTTGGAATCTCCTCGTTCCAGTCTTCTGTGGCTTAAAATCTTTTTACCCCATTGTGTTAAATTCATCTGTTGCCTCTGTTGTTCTCCTACCAGAATATACGACAATTCTAACTACACAACCAACATGCTTGATCTTTTTTTCACAAACAACTCTTCAAAGTACATGAACAAGGTGAGTAGTCCTCTAGGCACCTCAGATCACAACTTTGTGCTGGTCTCTTCTGCAATATAGCCTTTCTGTGATAGCCATTCTCAGTTTCTTGTTTAGCCTTAAAAAAAATTCCAAAATAAGATGAACTGCTATATTTCTCTTCTTCTTTTCCTTGCTTGGATTACTGTTTTAAGTCTTCTGATGTCATTTTTTGCTCAGATTGTGTCTGTGAAATTATTCTTTTAGGGTTGAAATAATTTATCCCACACTCCACTTTAAAATCTCGTCCTTATCTAAATCTTGGTTTTCCAATAAATGCACTAAGGCTGTTCAGGATAAGAATGTTGCATATCACAATTGGCTCACATCAAAATCTCCACTTTCGTTTTCTGCCTGCATTAAAGCTTGCAACAATTGTAATGCAGTTATTAATTAGTCCAAACTAGATTTTGAACAGTCTAAGAGCAAAAAACTTACTCCTTGTCCAAATGGTAGTCTAGCATCCTTGTCTCTTGCCAATGCTATTGGCTGCAACTTTTGTCCATCTCTATTCCCAACTCTGTCAAAACCGGGTTGTTTCTTTGCCCCCTCAGCTAAAGATAATTGTGACTTTCTAGTTAATTCCAAATTCCTACTTTTCTTTTAGCTCGTGTATTGACCATTTTGTAAACCACCTCCTTCCATTCCTAGTACACTGCGCTCAATGCCTCCTGTGTCCTTTCGTCAAATGAATGTCAAAAGAAGTCGAATAATCTGTGCCAAGAAAACTATAAAAATCCTGATGTGATTATTCCACTGGTGTTGTTACTCTTCTACTTGGAAATTTGCTCATATCCAGCCACTTGCTAAAACCAGTGACAAATTCAGAATAGATGGCTCTCTGTCATCTAACTTCTACACTAATGCTGGTAGAGAAGATAGAAGACTAGTGTTCTCCAAGATTCAGTTCTTTCTCCCACTTTTTTCCTCTTGTTTATTAATGACCACCTTCCACTCACTGGAAACCCTCTCCATAGTTTTGCTGGTGGCACGTTGCATTCCACCTTCCAGTTCAAGAAACCTTGCTCTGCACAAACAGCTTCAACTTCTCAAATGTACCACAACTTCTTAAATGTCCTTGAAGTTGTCACAGACATTCTCTCAGATATGCCAGACATGCTACCTGGGAGTCTAAAATCCTGATGGAACTGATATTCGGGTAACACTCAAGTCAAGTGGACCCAATTTCGGCGAAGTCCGGATGGTCTGTGACAGCCAAATCTTCTGTTTGCACCTTCATGATGGTGGGACTGTTAGTAATCCTGGGTATAACCTCCATGCACAAGTAAATGGTGGGTGACCACCCAGGTGTGAACCAACGTAAGCAGAGGCCGAGGTGTGGTGCCCACACCACATGGAAGAATGCCGCCCCTCTATGTTACCAGGCAGTACTAGGTGGTAGATGACTCTTATCAACCGCTAAATTAATATGTAATTGGCATTATCCTAAATTTTGTATAGTTTTTGTTAATTGGATTTAAAGTTTGAAATTATACAAGGGTTTCTGGGCTACTATTTATGTCTATTCTTGTTTTTCGTTCGTTTGTTTATTTGGGTTATTTTTATGTTAATTTTCGCTCTACAGTTTTTGCCATACTACTGGCTTATATTTTATTTTATTTAATTTAAAATATTGGATGTATTTCAGCTTCATATGGAGGAATTGCATGTCGCTGCCTCTAATGAATGCTTAATTAATTAATTAATTATTTATTTTCACTTTATTATAATTTAACTTATTTTAATATAATTCAATGATAGTATATATATATATATATATATATATATATATATATATATTTAAGATATTAGTTGTAGAGGTAAGTTCTAATAGTGCAATAATAGACATATATGTACGTTAAGTAGGACTTTTGAATGTTAGTTCAACTATGTAAATAACTATAAATTGGCCAGAAGTGCTCGTATGGGCTCCATGCACCATGTGCTCGTATTGTTTAGTTGTTTCTGGTCACTTTGCTACTAGAAGACTGGGAATTTTATTTTTTATATTTTTATTTTTAAGCTAAATTTTCCTATTTCTATAAGGTTCTGTATACAGTTATCACAAAATATTTTAGCAACTAAAGTGGATCAAAAATGTAATAATGCAAACTGTTTAGGATGGTATATGTGACAAAGTTAAATCAGGAGAACATCTTATCGTTATTACTTGTATTACTGAAAATCAATTTTGTTTAGCGTGATGATTTGCTGGAATGTATCTAAACAAGTACCTGTAGTATTAGAATGGCAAAATAAAAACTTTCTCTTGTTTCTTGGTTTTCTAATTTGCTCTAAGACTTCCATCACACACACACACACACACACACACCCACCCAAACCCACCCCAGAGAGGTACAGGAACTCCCTGACTTATGTAAAGGTTGCGTTCCGCAGAATGCTACGTATGTTGGAATCCCCCATGCTTGTGCAGCACTCGCAACCATGCTCACTGAATTGATTGAATCAAAAAAGAAATGTTCAACGAACATGTAAATAGAATTATTTATTGTATTTATTAATTTTTTTATCTCGTGCGCAGGAAAAATTATAAAATTACAAAAAAAAAGAGAGGCGAGAGGCATAACATCAGTAAGTTTTATCTCTCAAGCATCGTTGCCGGAATCAACGTCTTCAGCTCATCAGTACACCACTGTGAAGATTTAGAAGGGGTCGGCCACTCAACCTTACAAAAGAACATAATGGATGACTGGACAGTGGCTTTTTTATTTTCATTGAAGATTTCTTTGTAGCAAGCAAGCATATCATTCACCCCTCTATTAACTTTTAAGAATCGTTCGCTGTCAGGATCCATCTTCTCAAACCTCGCCATTGCCATCTTTCTGATGATGAAGCATCTTGGCTCCTCATTTTGGTTCATCTTGAGCTTCGTCAGCATTTTCTTCTTTCACTGTCGCTGCCTGCAAGTCAAGTTCGTTGTTAGATAATTCCTTCTATTCTTCCTCTAACTCCTCCACATTTTTGTCATCAGCCTCCAAATGAAGTAGCTCTGCAACCTTTACAATCTTATCTGTAACCTCTTCATATGATTCGTCTTTTACAAATCCTTCGAAGCCTTTTACGTGCCATGGGCATATTTTCTTCCATGTGCCATTTAAACAACTTTTAGTAATTTCCGCCCAGGCCTTATTAATGTTTAAGATGGCGTGGTAAATATTGTAAGCTTTCCAAAAGTCTCTTAACAAAATTTTTTTCATTGTCTACTGCAGACAATGCCTGAGCAAATGTGTGTAAATAGTATGCTTTTAAATTCGAAATAACAGCACGATCCATAGGTAGGATGAGCGAAGTCGTGTTTGGCAATAGAAATATGACTCACTATCGAATTGAAATCATCTAGATGCATAGTATGTCTAGAAGCAAAATCTTGAAAGGAACATCGTTGTCTTTACAATATTTTTCAACCTTGGGAATGAAGCAGCATTTAAACCAATCTCTCAAAGAGAGATATTGTTATCCATACTCTTTGGTTCTATCAGAAATGCACGGGTACGGTGGCTTTATTGATGCCCTTAAATGCACGAGGATTTCCAGAATGGTATACAAGCAGGGGTTTTAATCTCTAATCTCCCACTGCATTTAGCCCCAAGCAAGAGCATGGCCCCATCTTTTGATGCCTTGAAACCTGGCATTGTATTTTTCTCTGTAGCAGTGTATGTTCGATCTGGCATTTTTTTCCAGTACAGATCAGTCTCATCAACGTTAAAAATTTGCTGCATTGAATAGCTGCCTTCAGAATAATTTTTTCTAACACATCACAAAATTTCTCTGCAGCCGCAGATCAGCACTGGCGACTTCACTGCATACTTTAACGTTGTGGAAACCTGCATGAAGCTTGAACCTATTAAACGACCCGTTGCTTGTCACTAACTTGGGTTGGGGTTAGCTGTACTTATCCTTAATATCTTTATAAATACTTGTTGCTTTTGCTGGTTTTGGTTTACATCGTTGGTTTACATTTGAAAATAGGAATAAAAATCACAACACTTTTCAACTAGAGGCCAAAACAGATAAACTGAGGCCACAGGACACATGGGTTACTGCAGAATAAAGTATATATTTATATATTAACCCCAGGGGCTCACATCTGGTGAGTATGGGTTTGGCACACCCAGGGTCCTGAGCTAAATATCATCATTCTTCTCTTTCTTGGTGATTCCCTTCTACTTCTGACACTCTCTCTCTCTCTCTCTCTCTCTCTCTCTCAGAGTAATTGGGATTTTTTTTTTTTTTTTGGCTGGCACAGCATAAGCCTCAGGATTCCTTGCACCATGTGGCTGATAATAATAATAATATACATTTATAGGGTGTATATATATTCCATTATATATATATATATAAAAAATGGAATTACGCATGGCAACCCCCCATGCGTAAGTCTGATTAATTATTGACAACACAATATGTCTGTCTCAGCACTCCCTAAATCTTTTTTTATTAGTGACCATTTTCTAACATTTTCCACCATCAGTGGTGGAAAATGAGATGATCTATGTTGGAGGGTGTCCAGCCTGCAGGCCCACTCCTTTAAATTGTGTTGCCCGCGGTCATGTAGGCAGCCTTCAAATGTTATGCATCCCATAAGTTTAAAACTGACATGTCACAAAATATAGTTTTACATTGGCTTTTGAAAATATCCATTTTTAATAATATATATATATAACCATAATAATAGGAATGTTATTAGTATTATGTAATAATTGGCAGATTTTTGTATTTAATTCTTAAATGTAAAAAAAAAAACAAAAAAAATCAGTAAATACAGATGTAGATAACAAAAATTAAATTATCTTTTGAAAAATGCATAATTAATGGTATGGAACTGGGCTTGTGGCCCATTTCTGCAGTAACCCCTGTGTCCTGTGGCCTCAGTTTATCTGTTTTGGCCTCTAGTTAAAAAGTGTTGTGATTTTTATTCCTCTTTTCAAAGCAGATGATTATATCTTCTTTCCATGTTGAGCAAACTTCTTAATATGCCCTTTAAAATCTTGTGATCTCCAACAAATGATTTTATTTGCATTTTGTGAGACCACATTGAACCTTGTAAGATGTGTTTTCTAGAACATTCTAGAGTCCATATCAGTTTTATCTACTTGCTGTTTATTGGAGCTGATGGCCTGTGTGTGAGATGTAGGGAGGTGATTACAACTTATGTTATTGTTGTTTGGTTTTTAGGAGCATTAGCAACTAAGGCCATATTGCTCCGGGGATATGCAGTGGTCATTCCCTAACCCTGGTCACAGGCTCTAACCCCGGTCTAATCAAGAAGCGTGTGCTATGCACTGCTGCTCCTACCCACCTGGCTACGGAGTCGCCGATTACAACTTATACCCACTTTTGCTTTAAATTTTTTCCTAGGACCCCCAAACTTGACAAAATATTTTCTGTGCTGTCAGTTCTTTCTGTTTTTAAATATTTCTAAGAAATTTTAAACTATTTATGGACTCTTGGAGTATCTCTGTAGAAGAATTCACCATGTAACACACAACATAATGTAGCATGTCTCTCGCCCTCCCCTTCCCAGTACAAGCACATAGAGTGTACCCCCCCATGGTAATGCTGGTACTTCAAATTAGCATCATTGGAATCTGTCTACAGCTAAAGTAAGTACCTGGATAATACTATAATAATCTGATGTCGGCAACCTGTGGAAACGGATCACAGTTTGAAAAACACTGAATTATGCTGTTACCTGTTTGACAAATGATCTTAGAATCAAACATGTGATTTCATTTCAGGTTGTAGGGGGTGGATTCATAATATTTTGGCCAGTGTTTATATGTTATATATATTTTAATGGTGTAGAATTAAATGTTTACTTTTCTTTAAGTAATTCATTGCCACTTTTTCCTCTCTCCCTTTCTTTTTCCTAGCTTGTTAGCTGTAGTGTTAGCACATATGTTCATATAGCAGTTACATTGCAGTACTTTGAAACCATTGTGAGATTTGAAAAGTTTTTTTCACAAGAACCTCATCACATTCCAGAAGCATTGGTAAGATATTTCTGTTCTTTTTTTAATCTAATACTGTGCATCAGTTCTCTAACCTTAGCCTGTTTCTCCTTTCTGTGATCACAAAGAATGCAGCCTAATAGTTGAGAGTTTAATGTTCTGTTTGAATTTTAGAAATTTGTGCGTGTGTGTGTGTTATAGGAATTTTACATCCACTTCAGTGTATGCTGATCGTTCTGCATGAGGTTTAATTAAATGGGGTAGAAGCTATCTTTCATCTCCTTACTGTACATTGTTAAAAATTTGCATATATCCTTTATTGTTTTAGAAATTTCCCTAGTAAACAAACCTATGCATAATGGAGATGTCCAGCAGGAAAACATAGTATTATTTTTAGATCTCCTCTGATTCAGTACCACCGATAAGAAATAAATTCCTTTATGTAAAATAAGTTATTTCACTTAATGTAACAAGTACTGACAAGGACCTTAATGTTAATTAAGATCCTTGTCAGTATGATAAAAAAAAAATGTGTATGAAAAGATTAAAAAAAAAAAGCATTGGCTATTCATCCAAGTTGATTATGCAGGTTAGATATTTCAAATCAGAGCCATGAGTTTTTATTACGATCCAATGACATGAATAAATTTGTTAGGCTATAGAATTGTCTGATTCCATTTGTGAACAAGATTAGCATATAATTGTTAATTGTTGGATTACTTAGAATTTTTGGATTTCATGATTCATACATGGAGGATTAGACTGAAATAACAATTATTATATATTAGAAAACAGGCCTTGTGTGTCGGGTTGCATTATATCACCCAAGTTTCTTGCAACGTCCAACTAACTGGTTAAAATAAATTAATTAAAATAAAAATAAAAATGATATATACATAAGATAAAACAGATATAAAATAAGATAGAAGCGTTAAAATACAATAATTAAAAGTGTTAAAATATAATATAATAAAAGCATTAAAATACATAGTAGCTTTCGAAGCGAAGTGCCTCTTCATCAGCTAGTCTGTGAATGGTATACTTCAGTATATATTTGATGGTTACAATAGCACAAGTCTAGTGTCGGTAGAGCAGAATTACGTACATGTGATGATCGGCAGCGCTCATTGCACTGCAATACAGTACATTCTATAATAGGGTGTAAGTGTACTCCCCTCGTGCTATTTATGGTACTATTATTGGTGGCTATGTGCAGTGCTTCAAGCCATGAACGCTGGCGGTAATCACATGAATAGTCAACGATTTCACAATCATCACATGTACGTAATTCTGCTCTACCGACACCAGACTCGTGATACACGATCATGCCCAGCTGACTTGTGCTATTGTAACCATCAATATATGCTGAAGTACACCATTCGCAGACTAGCTGATGAAAAGGCACTTCGCTTCAAAAGCTACTATGTATTTTAATGCTTTTATCTTATTTTATTTCTGTTTTATCTTATGTATATATCATTTTTATTTTAATAAATTTATTTTAACCAGTTAGTCGGTTGTCGCAAGAAACTTGGATGGAATTATTATATATGTTTATTATTCATACGCTTATCCCAGAGGATTGTGGCATTTCTAAAGACATACACAAGTGATTATTGTGATCAAGATTATATTGATAAACACCTCAAGATTAGGACTTCAATAAATCTAATTCTGTGAAACTTTTTATTTACTGTAAATATACTGTATATAGTGTTAAATGTATTTTGGAAGAGAAAATAATTAATTTTATTTTTACTCTGGTTTTTGAAGTTCTATATGCTACCTTTTTCTCTTGAAAATAAGGTTACACTTGAACAGCACTATGTACAATAATTGCAGTATAGAAATGAAATATTTTATAACTGTGATATGGCTACCTGAAATCCAGAAAATTCCAAGATCCAGTGTGGACCAGGTTCTGAGGTTGTTAATTATACTGTAGTAGTGAATGGAGAGTTTATAAAGTGAGAACAGGGTAGAGCATATGGCTCAGATCAACAAGGAGAGTGACAACAGAAGAATTCACCATGTAACACATAGCACAATATAGCATGTCTGTTGCCCTCTCCATCCCCTTCCTGTACATGGAGAGTGGACTCCCAAGTAATGCTGGTCCTTCAAATTAGCATCACTGAAATCAGCCTACAGCTAAACTAAGTACCTGGCTAATACTATAATAATCTGGTGTTTGGTGGGCACTGCAACCTGTGGAAATTCAGAAAACAGATTCTGCCAATTGAAGAACCTAACTCCAATCCACCACTAAGTATCTGCTCTGGAAGAATGATTGATCCCGAGATGAAATATTTTCAAATAGCCCTTACAGATAAATCTTCAGCTAGAGGGTTTACCTGTAACAACAAACTGTGCTGGTACCATGCCCTTACCCTCATGGTTCAGTATAGTGCTTAGGTAGCCTTATTTCTATTTCTGGACACATTTATTGCTTGCTTGGTGGTGAGTATCCCTTTGTAGTGGGTGGGTGGGTGGGATAGCAAAAAACTGAATCAGAAAAAAAAAAAAAGGTTTGAAGGGGTTACCAGTTTCCCCTAACTGATCAAACACCTTCATTCTTTTTGATCCATAACAGCCCAGTAATGGTGGCTCCTCTGTTTTGAGAATGCCAATTACAGTAATGCCCATAAGACCATTGTTTTCCCAAAAGTAACTATGTTGAGATCATGAGGAGTGATCTCATAACAGAACCCCTCTTGAAATCTGAAGAAGGAAGCTCTTCTGAATTAGAATGATCAGTGTGATGGTTAAAATTATAATTGGGTATCAGCATTATCTTTTATGGTTGTATAAGCGGCCTCCGTAGCCAAGTTGTCAGGAGCTGGAGTGCAGTAGCACACGCTCTTTGAGTAGACCGGGGTTCAAGCCCCTGACTGCTAAATACAGTCGATCTGCCAACCCGCACTGGACCAGCGTGGCAGATTATGGTCCATTTCTCTCAGCATGAATTGTTGAGGAGGCTTCCATCCTGCAGTGGGTTGATAATGGCTGCAGTTTATACCAAATCTGCAGAAAATGCTTTAAATGCCAAAACAAATTGTCATTTGCTGTCATGCACCCAATATTCATGCAAAAGACCATGAAGCCAAGGTTTGTTCATCTCCAGATTCATGTGAACTGTGAAAGAAAACACCCTGCATGCTCATGCCAACAGTGGCATAAAGAAAAAGAAAAATACCATAGATGCTCAAGTATAACTCGAGAAATTTTGGACATTTTCAAAATCAAGTACAGATCACCTTATATTACAGAAAAACATTTCTCCATATGTAGAATGAGTAAAACTAACACGGTAGGATTTACCTTCTGACATTAAGTGTGTGTTTTTAAAAACAGCATTAGTAATGCTAGTGATGGTACTGAAGTCTGTCTTTTTGGGGAAGCAAATAACAGATGAGTTTGAAACTACCAGTCATAGCCCATTTTATGTGTATGACAGTTGTCCAAAAATTACAGAAGCAGCAGCTAAATACTTTTTGGCAATGAACAACAAAGAGAAATAACAGGACTTTTGTGGCTCTTAATAAAATAATTTTTCAAAATTTATTTATTGGCAAAAATAAGGCTTGACTTCAAACATTTGCTTAATCATTTAATGTTAAAGTAAGTGGTAAACAGTACCTTTGATTTTATAAAATTCATTAATATAAATATGCAATTCATTTACTATCAAAAAGAGGGTATAGGTCAAAAATAGTTTTGCACACTTTACCATTTCATTATGCTGAAATGTACAAAATCTGGCTGAATTGGTTATGCCTTAAGTACATTTTCTGATTTCTCAAGACCCAGAACTAGTCAACTTGTACTTAAATATGAATAGTAGAGACTTAGGCAAGAAAAGCAGTAAAACCCATAAAATGTAATAAACTGGCATACCTTGAAGGTTACAGGGAAGTGTTCCATCAGAGTCAAACTGAAATGACTATTCCATTAGTTTAAAAATATCAGAAGTTTTGGACATCTTAGAAGCAGCATTAGTAGAAATGCAAGCTAACCAGTATAATTAAAAATTTAGGGGAGAATAACAGCTTATTCAGTAAATCATTGCCAGACTGTCTAAAAGGGAGCATCAAATTTAATCTTGAATGTTGGTGTAAGTTATTTGCGCGTTTGGGTGTTCCCAGGTACAAATTCACACTGAGTATCCATGGTCAGGTCTGCAATTTGACAAATAATGAGCAAAAAAAAAAAAAAAAAAAAGTCATCAATCTGGGACTATAGTTCAATTGAAGAAGGAACCGAAGGCTAAAATCTCTAAATGTTACCTTTCATATTAGTATTCAGAGTTGTCTGGGAAATGAAGTCTAGGAAGATCTCCTCATCAGATGCCTTCAGAATATGCACAGTTAAATTAGCATTAGCAAAGGCACATGATGCAAGAAAGCAAGCTTATATAGCATATATAAGCTTGCTTTCTTGCATCATATGCCTCTGCTAATGCTGAATGCTGAAGAGAGCATCAGCCAAAAAAAAAAAAAAAATTTCACCCATCCACTCGTGCCAAATATTTGTCAAGTTCTGCATTGAATCTATTTAAGCTATCAACTTCTCTACAACGACAGATGGAAGTTTGTTACAACAATCAACCACCTGCTGGCTAAAGGCAAACTTCTGCACATCTATCCTACAACCATCTTTCCTCAATTTGAATTTATGCCCTCTCAGGCAATTATTCTGAGCAAGAGGAAGAATCCCATCAGCATTGAGCATGCTCAAATCATTCAAGGCTTTATACACCTCAATCAGATCACCTCGCAGGTGCCTAGTCTCCAGACACTGTAATTTGCAACTTAAGTCTTTCTTCGTAAGAGCAACCCTTTGTACCATTCACTAATCTTGTTGTCCTTCTCTGTATTTGCCTCCATGTGTAACAGTATCAAAAGCCTTTCTAAGATCCAAATATATGATATCAAAGTCATTCCTTGCATCCAGTTCCTTTCTGGCCACATCATAGTATCCAATCAAATTGGTCAGACAAGATTTCCCCTTAACAAAACCATGCTTTGTCCGAGCTATAACTGAAGTCTTGTCTAGTGATCGTGCAGTGCTTCTTTAACCAGTTCCTCCATTAATTTCGCTGGAACAGAAGTTAAACTAACAGGTCTGTAGTAGTAGTAGTAGTGGCATGTGATGCAAGAAAGCAAGTGTATGAGCTTATGCAGCCTAGGCAAAAAAAAATCACACCATTCCCTCCAAATGCCTGTCCAGTTCCCCCTTAAATTTATTTAACCTATCAACTTCCACATCGACAGATGAAAGTTTGTTCCAGCAATTAACCACCCACTAGCTAAAGGCAAATTTCCGCACATCTATTCTACATGTCTTTTCTTAATTTGAATTTATGGCCCCTTAGGTTTGTAATCTTATCCCATTTTCTATGAAATGATGCAAATATAGAAGAACTTTTAGTCTATTTGAGTGTATTGGCATGTACAAAAGCATATAATTCAACACCTGTAACCTTTTCTGTTGCTTGCAAATAAACCTATGAATAGACACAATTTGACCTTGCTAGCCCTTATGCCATTAAATCCAATACCAATGAAACATCGCTGTTAAGAATGCATATTAGTAAATTTCTGCTGACTACTGGGGCACTTTGATATCCTGAGGTACAAAACTGCAGGTTGTGTGGCCAAATGGCTTACTGACTTTACATGAATTTTAAATTGACCTATTGACTTTTCATAGATTTTATAAATGACCTTACATGGATTTTAAAAGAATGCAACCTTGAATTACCCAGATGTGGAGAAACCAAATCAACAACTAAATCAAAGCTAAACCACAAATATATACATCTAGCTTCCAACAAAATTGACATAACGTGATGTTAACATGATTGCAAATTTGCCTACTTATTTTCCCACCTGCACTTACATATAGGTGAAACTCAGTGCACTTCATGCCAAACACAGCTTGCTCTTAAATATGTATTAATTGACTGTTCCCACTATCCAACTACCAGATCTTACACCTTCCAAACTTTCCCGTTTACATAGTCCCCAACATTAAAACATGCTCCTGGAGATAAGGACAATTTAAACAAACTTTTCCTTTTCTTCAAAAATATAAATTTATCAATGTATTTAATAGAAACACACATTTTGGCTTTAGTCATCTTGTATCATTAAGCTATCACAGCAATGTAACAGTGCCCTAAGTTTTAGACAAATAGCAGATTCACCTTTTTTCACCTTTTGATTTCAATTGCCTGATCTCCATTTTTTTAAAAGTAAAATTGCCAACTGTGTAAATTTATTTCTGTGGTTTCTTTATCATACTAAATGTAGTATTATTTTTATATTAACAGAATCCTTCTTTCCCACTCCACTCATTTAAACATTTCCATAAATAATTTTAGTTTAAAGGATTTTTAAACAAATCCTCATCACTCTTTTCTAGTAGTACTACAGATGGGGGTCTGAACTTTTCATTTAATTTTTTTTTTTTTAGGTTGCCTTTATGGATGAAAGAGGTCTTAGAAATAATAGTCCCCAGGTGCGAAGCAGAGTATCTTATTTGTTTTCCAGGTTTATTAAATGTCTGAAGTAAGTATGAATTTCTTTATAGCCATAATGGAATTTTATGCACTCTCTAGAACTTCTGCCATTCCCTTGGTCTCAATCCCTATTCCACCTGATACTCAGTGATCAGAATAGAATGTTCAGAAAAGAAATGGAAGATAGATAACATCATAAGAAAACAATTGACCCAATTAACCAATTGGAGGAACCCAGAAACCCCACCCTCTCCTCTAAAGATTCTTTTGTAATTATATACATAAATTTTAATCCCTTACCTCTAAATGAGAAATTTTTTTATATATATAAATTTATATTTTGTTGTCAAATAGATTCATTCCATGATGCATCTTTTGATCATATTTCTATTTATTGTCTTTAAATTTTGTTATATACATAGCTTCTTTGGCTTTTATTTTGATCAAATCCCTTCCTGTTGATAAATTCTGTAAATATTTGCATTCACATTTACATGTGAAGTTTTTATAGATTGGATTGCCAGAAATCTGTATGGTACTAATGTGTTGAAAGGGAGTTAAATAATTTTATGGTAACTAAAAGGCAGCTGGAAAAGAAATTGTTACAGACAGAAGTAAATAAGGCACCTCGGGTGGATGGAATCTATCCAGTAGAAAAGGGGATAAATTCCATTCACCCCTTGTTTTAGAGAAGGAATTTTTTAAATGTTATTCCAATCTGGTTATCTATATATTTTTTGCATCCAGCTCCTCTATAAGTCACAAAAGAGCTGGATGCAAAATATTGGTAAAACTTTTTATATTATTTCATATGAACAACTACCATAAATATTAGAACAGCGGAGCAAGATGCTACTTCACTGAACTTTATGGAATTTCACTAATAACATTTAGTTCAAGAAGTGCAGTGTCCATTACTGCTATTTATCCATAGCACTAACTTGCCCCTAATGCCACAGTGCTCCAATTTGTATGTAGCAGTCTTTCGTGTGGAACAGTCTATGTATGTGATAACAAAAGTATTTTTCTGCCTCCAGCTCCTCTATGAGGAAGAGCTGTCACAGAAAGAGCTAAATGCAAAAATTAATTTTGAGTTCATATACTTAGATAAAAGTACATTAAATTAGAAGATGTTAAATATAAAGTAAATATTATAATAATAAAAATAAAATACATTAAATTAGATTAAAAGTAAAATGTGCCTAGATAAAAGTACGTTAAAGCTTTTGATACTGTTCCACACAAACAACTACTGTACCAATTGGAGCATGGAGCAGTGGGGCAAGTTACTGCTATTCTTAAACTAATGTTATTAGTGGGGTCCCACAATTCTGGGTTCAGTTTTGGGGGGGGGGCCCTTACTGTTTTTAATATTTATTTACAATATTGATGTAGGTATTTCAAGCTTAATGTAGATCAAGTTCTGTGTTTTCTGGTGATATAGAGGCGGGCAGGGTAGTAATGAAAGTAATCAGGATGTACTATTCCAAGACCTGGATAATTTGGCAGATGTGCTGATGGATGGCAGTTGAGGTTTAACATTGATTTATCAATGAAATTCTCTGAGCAGTATAGACAGGCTGCTAAACGTGCAGGTTCTGTTGATGACATACAAGAATTTTGCTAGTAGTATCCAATTGTACAAGGTGATGCAAAATTCATACAACCTAGATATCAGTAATTAAAATTTATTAATCCTTTTACTATATGTAATCAGATAATTAATCAGGTTTTTGATGGTATAAATAGTAATATCTGCTTTGTTTTTCAGGACTCATATATATAGTTATACAGAAGACATATTAAAACGTGTTCAGGATCTTCTTATATTGGCACCCCCAGAGAATGGAGTAACCACTTCCCTGTTATCTACTGATGATCAGTTGTTTTTATATGAAACCACTGCTGTACTTATTATATCCAGTCAGTTTGATACTCAGGTAATTCAGGGGTTTTCAACTGATTATAACTTGTTTTTAATTGACTTGACAGGTTTTAATGAGTAGCAATTATCACATAATAAAAGTATCTATTAGCATTAGTAGAGACATATGATGCAAGAAAGCAAGCGTATATAGCATCAGCCAAATAAATAAAATAAAAACTTCTGTTTTCACCCATCCATTACCTCCAAATGCTTGTCTAGTTCTGCCTTGAACTTATTTAAGTTGTTGACCTCTACTATGACAGATGGAAGTTTGTTCCAACTATCAACCACCCACTGGCTAAAGGCAAATATCCACACATCTATTTTACAATTATCTTTCCTCAATTTGAATTTATATTCCCTCAGGTGAGTAATCTGAGCAAGAGGAAGAAGAATCCCAATAGCATTGAGCTTGCAGAAACCATTCAAGGCCTCATACACATCAATCAGATCACGTCACATGTGCCTAATCTCCAGACTCTGCAAATCATATTACTTAAGCCTATCTTGGTAACAGCAACCCTTTGTTCCATTCACCAATCTTGTTTCCCTTCTCTCCAGCAGCTCTGCATCCCTCCTAAAATGAGGACTCCAGACCTGTATGCAGTACTCAAGGTGTGGCTTGACCATTGCCTTATACAAGAGAACAGTCACCTCCTTACCCCTGCTAGCAAAATTCCTGTATAGCCACTCCCCGACTTACTTAAGGGTTGTGTTCTGCAGAACTCTATGTAAGTTGGAATTTCTCTAAATGCTTATGCAGCACTCACAAATTTGATTGAGGCAAAAAAGAAATGTTCGATGAACACATAAATAGAATTATTTATTCAATTTTTTTTATCTCATGTGCAGGAAAAATTACAAGAGTATACAAAATTACAAAAATTTCAAAATTATAAAATTACAAAAAGAGAGAGGAGATAGGCATAACGTCAGCAAGTTTTACCTTTCGAGCTTCATTGCCAGAATTAACTCTCCAGCTGATAAACACGTTGCTGCAGAAATTGAGGGCTGTGAAGATTTAGAAGGGGTTTTTTCCAGCACATCACAAAATTTCTCTACAGCTGCAGAATTGGCACTGGTGATTTCACCACATACAGTAATACCCCGAAGTTACGCGATAGGTGGGTCCGACGAAAATCACGTAAGTCGAATTCGCGTAAGTCGGGGTACAACTTTGCATATAAATACGTATAAATTTTGCTTAATTGGGACCAGGGACTAACAAAAACACTAGTTTAGAAGAAAAATATTAATAAAATTGCAGTTCTTTATACAGTTTAATACAAAATATGTATTAAAAAAACAAATGACTTACGTTAAAAAGTTATTTCGATGTCGATGGCTTCATAAAATCTAACAAATTCGTCTGACGCGCCTTCTTTTTTTCACGCAGAATTTCTTCGTAGCAAGCTAATAATTTTTTTATTCCTTGCTTTGTAGCTATAACGCTTTCTTCGTTGGAGTCTATGTTTTCTAAAATTTTTAAGCCCTTTACAATTGAGCCCTTTTCAATTTTCAACCTGTCAAGTTTGCAATTGTCATGTGCTTTTCGCCGTTGCTTCATTTAGGTCTGTAGCACGTGCAATATCACATGGTCTTTCATTTCGCTCAAAGCGTTTCACAATTTCATATTTTTTCTCTATCGACAGAGGCGGACTGGCCATAAGCCTTACCGGGGCCAGTGTAACCCCGGTGGGCCAGTGTGATTTTGGCCATAAACCATAGTATGAGGCCACTATAAATTTTCCCGGGTAAGAATTTTTGACCCAGTCCGCCTCTGTTTATCGATAATTGCTTTTCTTTTTCACTCTGAATCTGCAGTGTCTTCACCAGGACGCTTCCTTTTCACACCTTTTAATTAAGTATTTTATTCATTTTTAGGGAATAAAGCGCAATTACAAAACGAGGAGGCACGCTTGATACACATAAACAAAGCTGCCCGCATGTAGCAACTGAATAAACAACACCATAAAGGCAGAGATACACTATTAACACCACACATTTCTAGGGGTTACTCCCATAAAACAATAAAAATCCAGTTGCGTTTCTGCTAGTGAAATCTGTTATAAACTGGTAGTAAACTCGATCTAATTGCATTTGCGATTATACCGATAGCTGGAATTGTGTTGGTTTTTACGTTATTATGGTGAAATGTGTTTCCCCTTCACTGATATAAAAAACATAAAAGCAGCAAAGTTGAATTTTGTTCAACTTTCGCTCTCATTCTACGCCGTTGCATCGTATATCGATAACATATGAAAAACGACCTTGAAGATAGTGGGCGGCAGCGTTGCAAAACGAAAAAATCAAGAACCGCGTAACTCCGAGTTCGCGTAAGTCGGGGTATTACTGTACTTTAATGTTTTGGAAACCAGGACGATGCTTGAACCTATTAAACCACCTGTTGCTTGCTACGAACTGGGCTTGTGGTTCGCTGTACTTATCCTTAATATCTTCATAAATACTTCTTGCTTTTGCTTTAATGGCTATTGGACTCGGGGACTTGCTTCTGAATCTGATTTTCTATCTATATTAAAAGCTTTTCCATCTTCGATATAGCACCTGAACACCGTTTTGTGATCACTGTTGATCTTAAATGTGTTGGTCCTTTAACATGTTCTTTTATACGCGCACCGTTGCTTAAAAGAGTATTCTGTTGAAGCAGCGAGACCTAATTCCGTTCAATAGACGACAAACTTTGTCTTTCTTCATACTTCTTAATTAATCATCTTAATTTCTAAATCAATTTTGTTTAATTTCCTAGCACTGCCAGCACTTGCACTTTCCATTGGTCCTTTCCATTCACCAATATAATAAGTAAATAGGAATGAAGAGAAGATTCTGAAAATTTGTTTTTTACATGATGGAAGATTTCAGTGAAGGGGAACTCATTTCACCATAATGCCATAATGTAAAAACCCACAGAATTCCAGTTATTGGTATTATTGCAAGTGCAATAAGATCGAGTTTATTACCCATTTATAATAGATTGCACTAACAGAAAAGCCCAATAAACCGGAAAGTTCTAATTGTTTTCTTTGTTTTATGATAGTGACCTCCAGAAATGTGTTTTAGAAAAATATCACAAAGACATTCAAAATTGATTCTTATAATGGAACATATGATAACGATGAAAGCGTGATGCAATTTTCATTATAAAAATGACCTTTTATAGAGATAAATAGCTTAGTTATATGGTGAAAATTTCAACTTCCGAGATCTTGGAACGAATTACCAAAAAAACCAATGTGTTACTGGGTTCACATTACGATAGTTTCACAATACTTCCATTTATTCCTACGGGACGCAAAATATGTTTCCACGATTTTTTTTAAGTTTGCACCAACTTGCAGAAACTTGCTTAAAGTCGAATTTCCGTAAGTTGAGTATTACGTAAGCCAGGGAATGGCTGTATATCATTGACAAGACACCATGAGCTACTCTTGCAGCCTGTCTGTACTGCTCAGAAAACTTCACATCTGACTGCACAATTATGCCCAGGTCCTTTTCTTTCTCCACTATCCTGAGTGTAGTATCTCACAGTTGGTATGTCACTCTGGGGTTACTATTAACCATTTGCAGTACTTTGCATTCATCAATGTTAAACTTCAGTTGCCACCTTTCAGCCCATCTGCTCAACTTTTCTAAACCTTGTCCTTGCAAACTTGGACATTAATCCTGATATACCTTCATCAATATCATTGATAAATACAGAAAACAACAATGGCCCCAACACCGAACCCTGGAGGGCTCCACTAATAACATTAGTCCTTGAAGAGCAGTGTCCATTGATTACCACTGTGTCCTCTCCCACTCCATCATCCCTTTATCCATAGCAGCAACTTTCCCTTAATGCCATACTGATCCAATTTGTACAGTAATCTTCCATGTGGAACAGTATCAAAAGCTTTCCTAAAATCGAAGTATATGATATCAAAATTATTTTTTGCATACAGTTCCTTTGTGACCACATCATAGTATCCAATCATATTGGTCAGACAAGACCTCCCCTTAACAAAACTGAGCTGTGTCTGTCTGTAACTGCAGTCTTGTCTAGATGATCGTGTAGTGCTTCTTTAACCATGACACCATTATTTTCCCCAGAACAGAAGTTAAACTAACAGGTCTGTAATTACTCATGGCATCCATTAAACCCCCTTTGTGATTTTTGGGTACATTTACACATCTTCAGTCCTTGAGGACCTCCCCTGAGTCCAATGACATCATAGTCGTGGCTTAGGGCATGCTTACTTCCTGTGCTGCCTCCGTAGCCAGGTGGGCAGGAGCAGCAGTGCGTAGCACACGTTTCTTGATTAGACCGGGGTTCGAGCCCATGACCACCAAATACGGAGGGTGCGAAAAGGTCAGGGAAGGAGCAATATGGCCTTAGTTGCTAATGCTCCTAAAAACCAAATAACAACAGCCTCCTTTATTATAACTGGATAGATCCCCTCCACCCCACGGTGCCTTTCTTATGTTCTACTTCAACAATTTCTCCTCCACTTTGCTCTCAGTTATTACAAAATCATTTAGCTCCCTGCTAGAGTTTGATAAGCTTCTGGCCTCCACTTCCCTACAGACTTCTTCATGTGTGAATTTAGATGCAGAATACTCATTCAGTTTGTCAACTACTTCAGCAGGATCATCAACAATCGGACCATCGATATCAAGTGGACCAATCTGATTCATCCCCTTTTAGAGTTTACGTAAGTAAAGAAGTTTTTGTTCTTTTTCTTTACATCCTTTGCCAAAGATTTCTCATAATCTGCCTTCGCTTGCATAACCTCCTTTTGCTAGCAGGGAAAAGGAGGTGATTGTCCCTCTGTATAAGGCAATGGTCAGGCTATTGCCTTACAGTAAGTACTGTGTACAGGTCTGGAGGCCTCATTTTAGGAAGGATGTAGATTTGCTTGAGCATGTACAGAGAAGGGCAACAAGATTGGTGAGGGGAATGAAGGGATCCTCTTACCAAGAGAGGCTTAAGTTCTGCAAATTGCAGCGGCTGGAGACTAAGCACCTGCGAGATGATCTGATTGAGGTGTATAAGGCCTTGAATGGGTTGAGCACGCTGATGATAGGTTAAATAAATTTAAGGAGGAACTGGACAAACATTTAGATGGATTTGTTTTGTAATTTTTTATTTTTATTTTGGCTGATGCTGCATAAGCTCATACACTTGCTTTCTTGCATCACATGCCACTACTACTACTATTACTACTACTACTACTTTTGTCACCTTTTGAACCCCCTTTGTGAATTGGCGATACATTTGCACACCTCCAGTCCATGGGGACCTCCCCTGAGTCCAAGGAAGCTCTCATAATTATGCAATGCAAGTAATGCAAAATCTTAAAGAAAAAAAAAAAAAAATGCCTCCACAACCTTGTTGGAAAAATTAGATCCAAAAACTTAGGTATCAGTGGTATCTAGAAATTGCTGATAAATTATACTTATGAATTGATCAAGTAGAGTTCAGCTTGTTGACAGTACTGTGTGCATACTGGAAAAAAAAAAAAAAAAAAAAGATAGATAATCTAATAATAAGAATTATTGTCAAACTCAAGGCACTAAGATGACAGATGACTAAGTTTTAACTTGACAGAAAGCCTCTTACCTCTCCTGATAGAGCACAAAAACCTGAGGTCTTTTACTCTAACAAAAATTGGCCAAATGCAAAAAGCTGGAAAATAGTACTTAGACATAATCAAACATTTACAATAAACAACCATCATACACTAGAATTTCCAGACCGGTGCAAAAACTCCTACTAGTTAAACCTAATTGATGAAACCCTTGAACATGAAAACATATGCAAGGTTTTCTGAGTCATATGTTTTCATATACATGAAAACATATGACTCAGAAATAACCAAATGTCCTGAGGGCCATCTGATCCAGTATGCTGATTTCCTTTTCTTGTTTTAAGAATTTGTTTATTGTAAAAATCTTTCCTCGAGGAAATTCATGACCCTTTGTTAACCGATTCATTTGCAAATGGGCAAGAATTTTTGAAGAGTTAATGGCCAGCAGCTGTTTAAATATAGGTAATCTATACTTTATATGAAACCTATTGGCGCAAATGAAGTTTGTTAATCTTGTGCAGAGGGAATAGAATTTCCTGCCATGAATTGTTCAAAGTATTTCAGCCCATAAAACATGCAGATCTACTCATGCACACACTGCTACCATAATAATACAAGACCAAAACATACAAAGTATGATATCATAAGAATTGGATACTGTAAAAGGAAAAAAAAAAAAATCTGCTATTTTTTGCATTGGCATGAGTAGCCAATGCACAAAAATAGTTTATAACGAAAACATATTGTGATTATATTTAGAATTCATTCTTGTGTTCTTTTCCTGCATAATGACATTTTTCAAAGAAGTTATTTGCTTTTTTTTTTTCTTTTTTAACAGAAGAAACAAATACTCTTAAAGAATCTGTTGAGTCCTGTACTTTCAAAGTTTGAACTTCTTCTTCAACGGCTACCATTAGAAAGACATGAAGAACAGCAACATTTTATTGCTGAATGTATGAATCATGCTATTGCTGTTACAAGGTAAAAGCTTTAATTGTGTTATCTACACTAGATATAATCATTTTAATAATCGTTCCAAGTTTTAAATAATTTACTGTTTTAATAATTGATATATATATATATATTTTTAATTGCAGTCGCACCAGTAAAGCATTTTCTAATCAGCAAACAATGAAATCTTGTGGTTGTGTACAGATCTATTTGGATTCATTGCAAGTATTTCTTCAAGCCTTAGAGGTATGAAATAATGAAAAAAAAAATTAATATTGAGCATTTTCTTTCAAGATTAATATTCTTGGGTAACTAGAAATTCGATAATTAGAATAAGTAGTTAAGCACAAGATCTTTCCTGACTTCAACTTCACTTGTCATAAAATTCATGTTTGTTCATCTTTATAAGAAATACTTTAGCAAATATTATTTACTACAGTTTACTACTGCCTTAACTTGGCACAGTCTTTTTGGCACATACTTCCTGTTTGGAAGGTCTGAATTTCAGTCCTATTGGTTGGTAATTTTAAACTGGAAATTGGCGAACTAATGAACATTTAAACATGTGTGGAGTGTAATCTGCCTTTAATTTCTTAAAGAATTATAGATTATTCTCAGACATTTTATGGTACTTCCTGTACCACTCTTCAGTGAACTGTTGTAATGCTGTCCTTATGACACCATCAGCCTGACACCAAGATACGGGATTACAATTCGTTATATTTATATGTTCTGTATTCATAATTCTTAGTTTGAGAGTACTGTTATTCTCCAAGCTAAGAATGTTTTGAATTAATACTCCAGTTAAGGTCTCTTGCGCCAATCATAAGTTAGTTTGTTGCTGAGGGTGTTTAGAATGAGAATAGGGAGATTTTGACGTTTTAGGATCGAATATCTGTCTGACGAACAAAATATGAAGCTTGTTTTGGCAGCAAATATGCTTGTTGTACAACCTAATATACAGCCTGCTATACAGTTTTATGGAATGTTAGCTTGTTCAAATTGAAGGTAACTACAATTGCATTAGTGGTATGGTGTGTGCTGAGTAGTAGTACTAGTAGTGGCAGATGCAAGAAAGAAAATGTATGAGCTTATGCAGCATCAGCCAAAAAAAAAAAAAATCCCACCATTCCCTCCAAATGCCTGTCCAGTTCCTCCTTAAATTTATTTACCCTATCAACTTCCACAACGACAGATGGAAGTTTGTTCCAGCAATTAACCACCCGCTGGCTAAAGGCAAATTTCGCACATCTATTCTACATCTCTCTTTTCTTAATTTGAATTTATGCCCCCTTAGGTTCGTAATCTGAACAAGTGGAAGGACCCCATCAGAATTCAGCATGCTCAACCCATTCAAGGCCTTATATACCTCAATCAGATCACTGCGCAGATGCCTAGTCTCCAGCCACTGCAATTTGCAGAACTTAAGCCTCTCTTGGTATGAGGATCCCTTGATTCCCCTCACCAATGTTGTTGCCCTTCTCTGTACATGCTCAAGTAAATCTACATCCTTCCTAAAATGAGGCCTCCAGACCTGTACGCAGTACTCAAGGCGTGGCCTGGCCATTGCCTTATACAGAGGGACAATCACCTCCTTTTCCCTGCTAGCAAAATTCCTATATATCATTGACAAAACCCCATGACCTGCCCTGGCAGCCTGTCTGCATTGCTCAGAAAACTTCATATCTGACTGCACAATTACTCCCAGGTCTTTTTCATTTTCTACCACCTTAAGTGTAGTACCACACAGTTGGTACGTTTCTCTGAGGTTACTTCTACCCATATGCAGTACTTTGCATTTGTCAAGGTTAAACTTCATTTGCCACTTCTTAGCCCATCTGCCCAAATTATCTAGATCTTGTTGCAGTCGCACACTACCATTACTGTCATTAACAACCCTGCCAACCTTTGTATCATCTGCAAACTTCGAAACTAAGCCTGATATACCTTCGTCATTGATAAATATACAAAACAACACCGAACCCAACACCAAACCCTGTGAGACCCCACTAATAACATTAGTCCACGAAGAGCAGCACCCATTAATTACCACCCTCTGTCTTCTCCCACTCAACCATCCTTTTATCCATTGTAGCAACTTACCCTTAATACCATTCTGCTCCAATTTATGCAATAGTCTTCCATGCGCAACAGTGTCAAAAGCTTTCCTGAAATCCAAATATATGATATCAAAATTATTTTTTGCATCCAGTTCCTTTGTAACCACATCATAATATCCTATCAAATTTGCCAGACAAGACTTTCCCTTAACAAACCCATGCTGTGTCTGAATTATTGCTGCAGTCTTGTCTAGATGATCCTGCAATGCATCTTTAACCAGTGACTCCATTATTTTACCTGGAACAGAAGTTAAACTAACTGGTCTGTAATTACGCGTGTCACCCTTTGTGAATTGGGGATACATTTGTACATCTCCAGTCCGTGGGGACCTCCCCCAAGTCCAAGGATGCTCTCATAATTATGGCTAAGGTTTTTTTTTTTTTTTTTTTTGCCGCCTCCTTTAATATAACTCGATAGATCCCATCCACCCCATGTGCCTTTCTTATGTTTAACTTCAACAATTTCTCCTCCACTTTGCTCTCAGTTATTACAAAATCAGTAAGCACCCTGCTACAATTTGATAACCTTTTGCCATTTTCAAACCTTAATAACTCCTCATGTGTGAATGTAGATGCAAAATACTCATTCAGTTTTTTTGCTATCTGAGCAGGATCATCAACAGTCGAACCATCAATATCAAGTGAACCAATCAGATTCATTCCCTTCCTTTTAGAGTTTATATAAGTAAAGAAATCCTTGCTATTTTTCTTAGCATCCTTTGCCAAAGATTTCTCGTAATCTGCCTTCACCTGCCTAACCTCCTTTGTGACTTGATTCCAGACTAGCTTATATCTGTCATAGGCTTCTGTGTCACCTGATAATTTATATGCATCCCATGCATTTTTCTTCTCTGTCACGAGTCTCATTAGTTCATTTGATAATCATTTAAGCCTAAACCTTGAACAATATCTCTTAATAGGTATGAAACTTTTAGTAGCATCCACGATTAATTCCTTGAATGCTTCCCACTTAGAATTTGCTGTTGGTAACATCATTAGTTGATCCCACTGTACAGAATTTAAAAACTGTTTGAGACCACTGTACTCACCTTTACAGAAGCAAAAACCATTTCCTTTACCCCTGATGGTAATTATATCTCTAAGTAAATCGCACATCAGTACACTGTGATCACTGCTGATAACCAGATCAAGAGTATTACCCTCTCTAGTTGCCTCTCGAACATGATGCTGCAGAAAACAATCATCCAATAAATCCACATAAGTCTTACTAGTATGTGAGTGACCAACCCACAAGTTGCAGTCAATAACTGGGAAGTTAAAATCCTCCATCATAAGACATTCTGATTTACTAGCTCACTCTATTTCTCTGTACAATTGTTTATTGTACTCATTCGAGTCATTAGGCCTATAACACACTCCTACTCTTATTTTTGTTTTTGCAGTGCTTATTTCACACCAAACTGACTCAACAATGCACTGTTCATCTATACCAACTGGTTGCACTTCTTTTGGTTTTATGTTTTTCTTAACAGCATAACACCTCCCTTCCTATCCTGTCTATCCTTTCTGTACACATTGTACTCCCCAAATTCCAATTCTGCATTCCTAATATCTGTGTGACACCATGTCTCTGCTATTCCAACAATATCTGCCTTTGATGTCTTGACCAGCACTTCTAATTCATCAAATTTATTTACTATACTTCTAGCATTGGTATACATGCCTCTATTCCTATTCTTAGTTACCCTAACACATCCCATATACCCACCTGTTTCACGATGACTGCCATCAGTCCCTGAAACCCCCAGCACCCTTTGCTCCAGGCCTCTGCTTATTCTAATAGAAGTAATCCAAGGATCACCTTCACCTCTGCCTGCAGCTACTTTTAACCTTTTAGTCTGTGAATCCCTCCCCCACTAACACTGCCTCAATAGCATCAGCTAATATTCTTGCACCCTTTCTATTTAAGTGTATCCCATCCCTGTAGAAGCAGTCTCTCCTGTTAACAAGCACAGACCACGCTGAAAGAAATTCTACCCCTTGAGCCTTGCACATTCCCTCCTGGGCCGAATTGATTGACAAGGCTCTCATCATGTACTTCCTCCTATCGTGTCTGGGCAGAATTGCAGACACTTTTAAATTTAACCCTAACTCACGACTTTTTTGCAACATTGACCTGTACTTGTTAAGTAAATCTGCAGATCTCCTACTCTTAATGTCATTGACAAACGTGTACAACAATATCACCTTTTGTGCCCTTAAAAGATAATACAGTGAAACTTCTCCTAACGGACACCTCTCGTTAACGGATATCTCTCTACAACGGACATTTTCAAATTCCCCAACTCACCTCTATTGGTTTTAACGTGTTTGCAGCTTCTGTCTAGCGGACATTCTCTGTAACGAACGCGGACAGGCAATCTGCACTGTTTCGTTTAGATTAGCACTTAATTTGATCTCCCCATAACAGACTGCGGGAGAGCTCACGGCCCTTT